>NW_015163241.1:11550-32801 GCF_001447785.1 Gekko japonicus | reverse complement strand
TCTCTCTCTCTCTCTTGTTTTGTGCACAGATGTCTTCAATCTGACCAGCCTCCCAAGATAGTGTTGAGTATGTGCATCTGGCAGAAGATAGCTGAGTTGCGAGAGAGCATGACTCTCATTTACCAAACACTTGAATTGATGGTAGGACCTATCTGTACAAAGCCCTGACGCGGATAGCCCAGAGTAGCCCAATAAACTTACATTTATTCAAGTAGAACCAGTTCACATTCAGGTTGCAGTCGAAAGGAGGGAGAAAAGCCTAACATAAAGAGTACTTTCCCTATCACATATGGCCAGCTTGTCTGGGTTATCACGTGGGGGCACTGTAAATACAGAAGAGACCTGCAGAGACATGTGTCTCCGTGGAAGGCCATGAGGAGGGAGTGAGAGGACAAAGTGAGAGAAAGGAAGAGTTCGACGGCAGCTCCCAGTTTAAGACAAAGAAAGGTATCTCATTCAAGGAAATAACACCTATACACATCTAAGAGTGGTGTAGCACCTCCCCCCCATGTCCAGGCATGCTGACTCACTAACTCCAACAGGGAGACCACCAAGGAAATCTAGGGTTGCTATGCACAGGCAGGCAAGGGCAAACCGCCTCTGCTCCTCTCTTGCCTTGAAGTCAGCTGTGACTTCATGGTACTTTCCATCACCGAGCTCTTTTGGTTTCCGTTGTGTTAAGGCAGGCATAACACATGTATTCCAAGAATGGCAAAAGGCAAGTGGCCAACCTGATTCTTCCCAGTATAATAGCTGCAAGAATACCCTTTGAATAACTGACATCATTGGCAGTAGAAGGGAGCTAATTTCTCTGAAGATGAGCAGTGAGACTGAAGTATCTGTGAACAAAGAAAATGGAAAGCAGTGGTGTGGCAGCAACTGCAATGCTGTGCATCAACACAACTGGAAGGCGTTTGTGGTGTGCTCTTAGTTGTGTTATCACCATTTCGTAGAAAAAGAGGTGAAGGAGCTCATTAGCATATCTCATTAGCATAACTTGTTTGCATATGTCACACCCCCTGACATCACCGGAAGGGTGTCAGAAGGCAACACCCACCGCTCAGCCTCCACTGGACTGTTTTGGATTGCTAGCTATTGGGGGGGGGGGACGTGCAGATCTGTCCTCGCGGAGGAGGGAGAGCTTGTACCTGAATAAAACTTGGTCTTAAAGGTGCCACTGGACTGTTTTGACCCAGGGAGCTGGGGGGAGCTCTGCAACTTACCTGGCTGCTTCTTGCTCTGACTGAGGGCTGCTGGGAGCAGGGGGTGGGGCTTGTTGCATGTGCCCGCCCCCTGGGCTCTTTACTGCCGGAACTGCGCTCCTGCGTGCTCCTGCAGGAAATGACCCCTGGTTATCACTGATAAACATTCTCAACATTAGACTACCAGCAGAGGAATGGAGTATTAACTCAAAGACGGCTTCCCTTGTGACAGCGTTGATGCCTAAGGAAATTATCGATGCAGTCGCAGGTCCTCCATTTTTGGTAGGGAGGCTGTAGCAGGATTTCTCTTGAATATCTGCAATAGATGGCCTATGATGTTGCAACAAGCTGCAGAAGTCTGAGGGCTGCACTTCAAATTTCCTGCAAAAATTGCTTGCTTTGATTTTTGTCTCCTCTGTTCACTGTGATATATTTATTATTCATCTATTTCATATATACCCTGCCTTTCTCTACAATGGGGACCCAAAGCAGCTTGCCTCATTCTCTTCGTCTCCATTTTATCCTCACAACAACCCCATGAGGTAAATTAGGCTGAGAATGTGTAACTGGCCCAAGGTTACCCAGTGAGCTTCCATGACAGGGTGGAGATTTAAACCTGGGTCTCCTACATCCTAGTCTGAAACTCTTAACCACTACACCATACTGGTTTTCTTAGGGTGGCTGCTGTTGAAGAGGACCAGGCTGCTGGGCCTGAGTGAGTCATGGAGGTCAAGTGACAGCAAGTTGCCCAGCAAAAGATATCAGGCTTGGCCAATGGGTTCTCCCTCAAAGGCCAACACGGCCCTAGAAATGGCCCTAACCCCTTCTCTCCTGCCTTTTACTGAGAGAAACCAAGGCTTCAATTGGCAATACTGCTGTGGTTGCCTAGCAACCGCACTGAGGGCATTCATTTCTTAAAGCTACAGGCTCTGTTTTCTATTATTTTAAAGGTGTTAACCCCCATGCAATGAGCGTGCGTGTGTGTGTGTTTGATTTGAGAGTTTTCTGCAAACCTGTGGCGTTCCTCGGGTTTATATAAAGATCTGTCTCGCCTTTCCATTGGTTCCAATCTCTGGATTTAGGTATCTGTAGATCCTCCCACCTTTCATTATTAGACAGAAGATTTATAGGTATAGTACATGTGATCACTGCTGCCTAAAACAGGCTGAAATCTTATTCTGACTACCAAGACAGACTGGAAAACTACAGTGTACTCCTTATGGAAGCATCTGGCCTCTAGAATATAATTTTCATACCAGCTGAGGATTGTACTGCATTCCAAAACCTACTACATGTAAATCCAAGAATAGCCTTTTTTATGGAAAAGTAAAAACGCAGACGACGTTCCCTCTCTCCCCCTCTGTCCACTTTACAGCTTAATGTGTAACCCGTAGCTGCCATCTGACAGTTTATGCCACACTTGTATGGTCGCCCCTTTGTTTGTTTTTTTCCCCTCCAGCGGTGGATTTTCTGACCCCATAGGAACGACCTATTCATCTTTTCCCCCCTGCATTACTAAGCTTCTGTTGATGTACTCTGTGAGCTCAGAGGGACAGAACAGCTGCAGTTTTGCTCGACAGAAAATAAAACAGGCAATTTCCACTCTGCTTAGACAGTTCTCACTTTCTACTTCCTGACGCGGCAACTGTTTTCATTCATTGTGGACCAGAATGAGTTTTGAACAAATCCTCTCTCCCTGGCGATCCCATCCTGAGATTTGCTGCACAAGCAAATAAGAGCTTAGGACTCTGTTCTTTTTAAAAAAAAAAAATTAAAATTTCATATACAGACATACATAAATACAGATTAAAGGGGATTCCTTTGTATCATTATTTAACCTAGTTATTGACCTCATACTAGATCCAAAATATTCGTTTCGTCTATCCACTTTATAATTTTCATACGTACCTTTTGCTTACAATTAAACATATAATTCTTATTTCCTTTTATATCGATTACATGTCTGGAAATTGTATATGTTGTACTCTTCGATCCACTTATAAAATCTTGACCATGTGTCCTCAAAATTTTCTTTGTTATGTCCTCTCAGAATTGAAGTTAAATTGGCCATTTCTGCTGTTTCCAGTATTTTATTTATAACTTCTTCCTTTTGACGGACTTCATTTCTTCTCCAATCTTTAGCGTATAATATTCTTGCTGCTGTCACTATCTGTATGGTAAGATAAAAGTCTTGTTTTTTTGTATTGCTCTGGTGTTATATTCAATAAAAAACAGTTCTGGTGTATAAGGTACAGTAGGCGCTTAGGACTCGGTTCTGACAGAGATGCTTAAGTAACTACAGAATCATTCTGGCTTCATAAAACCCACAAAAAGATGCTGCAACCATATATTTGTTGTTAAGTTCCAGATGTGATGTCCCCTGTCTCAGACCTCCAGACTGAGTGGCAAGAGAGACTAGATAGCTAGATAGGCACACTGACCTTTCTTCCTGTATCTACTCTTCTGCTACTGTCCCCTTTTGACATGCAGATTGTGTTCTCAGGGACCAATTTCCCCTTCCTTCTTCTTTCTCACTCACTTGAAGACAAGCTCTCTTCCTGGTAGAGCTGCCAAATGCCCCCGGGGGGTGGATTTCCCCCTGCTTTCGAGCCCCGATTTCCACTCCCGCGGAATCGGGGCCCGGGGAAATCCCACCCCTGCATGCGCGTCACCCGGAAGTGATGTCGCACGCTGGGGGCGGGGCTATGCCATTTGAGGGGAAAACAACGTCGGCCGGGAGCCCCCCGCTCCCGGCCAAAACATACTTGGCAACCCTACTTCCCGCACGCACCAAGAAAGAGACACGTGGCCCTCTCTTGGCACCATGAGGCAGATGGGCCTCTTGCCATCTGCTTCCATCCTTTAGCTGGTAAGTTCATAATCTACCGTGTCTCTGCTCTTTCCTATCCAGAGTGTACTTCTCAAATAAAGAGAGAAGTATTTATCTTCTAAACTAGCAACATGGCTCTGTGTAGCTTTGTAAGCTGAGTAACCTGGTAAAGTGACACTGTTGCATTTGTAGCTCTATTTAAGCACTCTGTGTCATGGGCTGGGGTCAAAGGGAGTCCAGAACAGGCCAAGGTCAGGAGCCAAGAAGACAGTGCAAAGTCCAAAAAGCCAAGCCAGGGTCAAGAGCCAGAAGCACAGAGCCAAGTCCAAAATCACTGTCCAGAAGTGTAGTCCAAAGCCAAGCCAGGGTCAGGAGCCAGGAACACAGACCCAAGTCCAAAGCCAGGGGGTCTGAAGGCCCAGGTGTAAGAGCTGAGCCCCGAAGTGGATGCAAGCAGCACAATGCTGACTTGTTGCTTCTACAAAGAGTGTAGCGTTAAATGCTGCTACCAATTAGCCAGCTGCATGATCACCCAGGCTCCTGTTAGAACTCTGGGCTAGCTGAGCGGCTCTCCTGTAGCCTGGCCTCCCTTCGCCTGGTTGCTAAGTTTTGCTGCAGTCACTCCCTTAAACAAGTCACATGTGGGGGTGAGTTAGGAGGACTTTCAGCTTGCAATTCTTCCTTCTGATCTGGGCCAGGTGTGAAGACTGCTGTTGCAGGCACTTGCCAGCTATCCTTTGCTGCTTCAGAGGGGCCAGCTGTGGTTTCTGCAGGCTCTGTCAGCTCATCCTCACCCACGCCCATGACACTCTGCTAACTAATGGTGACTGGACTAAACACAACAGTTAACCTCAATAGTATTCTGGGTGAACTGATAGGGCCAGGGTCTCCAATATGGTGACCATGTGTGTCACAGCTCCCACCAACACTTTTCTTGCCCCTCCCCTCCAAATGTTTTTAGAAAGTAGGGTGGGCCAGGTGGGCCTATTGGCCACTGGAGGTTCGACTGGCTGTTCAGGTTTTTAAAAACATTGCTTTGGCAGCAGCTGCCACCGCAACACAAGGATTGTCAGGGTATGACTGAAGACTAGCTGTGGCAGCCATTTTGTGGCTGGCTTCTCCTCCTGCAGCCATTTTGTGGCTGTGCCCGCCAGGCCGTGTCATAATTCCAAAGATGCCCACAGGCTCAAAAAGGCTGGGGACCCCTCTGATAGGGTGATACTCTTCGTAAATATTTATGACTGTGTTAGGGGTTGCCAGCCTCCAGATGGGGCCTGGAGAACTCCTGGAATTACAAGTGATCTCCAGGTGACAGAGATCAGTCCCCCTGGAGAAAACGGCTGCTTGGGAAGAATGGACTCTATGGCTTTACATCCCGCTGGAGTCTTTCCCATTCACAAACCCTGCCCTCCTCACTCTCCACCCCTGAATTTCCAGCAATTTCCCAACCCAGAGTTGGCAAGCCTAGACTGTGTACAAGAAATTGTACTCCCCCACGCTACATGATTTTTCTGCAATCGTTTTAATAATGGGTCAAGAGTCAGAATGTGAGCCACACTTGTAGCAAAGTGTTGCTACAATGGTATACTGAAGATGAGGTGGTAAAAGAACAAATGATAAAATGGGCAATTAATATGAATAAAGAAATAACAATGTCATCATGGGAATTTTTATGGAAAAAAGCGTTAAAATTGTCAACTTGTGTTAACTTAAAAGAAAATTGTTATAAGATGATGTACGGATGGTATATGACACCTAAAAAGATTGCTGATATGAATACTAATATGTCTAGTAAATGTTGGAAATGTAAAAAAATGGAAGGCTCGTTTTATCACATGTGGTGGACTTGTGAAAAAGCTAAGAACTTTTGGGCTGAGATTCATGCGGAAATGGAGAAAATTACAAAGTGTAAATTTAAAAAAGAATCAGAAATTATTTTATTGGGACTAAAAATGGAAGAAGTTAATATGGCGAAAAGAACTTTAATGTGGTATATGATTACTGCTGCAAGAATGACATATGCCCAATATTGGAAGCAAGACCAGATACCGGAAGTTAATGACTGGATAAGAAAACTACTTTTTTTGGTAGAAATGGACAAAATGACTCGAAAATTGAAAGATATGGAGGCAGAAGATTTCTTTGAGGACTGGAAAGATTTGAAAGAGTATTTGGAAAAGAATAGAGATGAAAAAGATACTTTGTTTTGTTTTGATAATTACTGAAAATCAGAATAAGAATGATTAGATTGTATTTTAAATAACTGTTACCTGTAGAAAAAGTGGATTTGGGAAAATTGAATATTAAAGTGTGGGGCTGGAGTTCGGAGCACTGCTGGAAGCCGGTTGAGGGGGAAAGGGTGGGGGGTAGGATATAGGTTAGGGTTGTAATGTTGAATTTAAATGTATGTTAATATGTCTAAGTATATCCTAATAAATTGTTTAAAAATAAAAAAGAGTCAGAATGTGAGCCGTTCTTGCTGGTATGACTTTGCCTTTACTAACACCAAAAGGCAGACTTCTTGAGTCTCTCTGTTCCCAATGGGCAACAACCATCAGAGTAATTAAGAGAGAAAATGCCACCAGATCAGTTCCAAAGAGGCAAACAGTGGCAGCAAACATTTCCCCTCTCCCCCCTGCCCAAAAAACATGAATGTTCTCCCCATTAAGAAGTTTTAGGGAGGAAGAAACTTCTCGTCCTGCTTACGCTATCAGCCAGAAGACTGAAACGGGAGAACACTCAAAGCGGCCTATGAGGGTGTTCCAGACACCATTTTAGTAAATTTGCCAACAGACTGTTAAAAAAAACAAAAAAACAGCTTGACTGGGTTTTTTTCTTCTTGGGAGCTGGGTGCCAGATGATGTGTTTCTTTTTTTAAAATGGAAGATGTAGTTTCCATTTCTCTGGCCATTTTCCTTCCATGTGTTCATTATTGGAGAGGTGTGTGGAATACATGGGCCCCTTTCAGACAGCCTTTGTAATCCATTTTGGTAGCCGGTTGCTAATGGACTTTTTGTGTCATTTCAGACAGACCCATTTTAGCAATCGGCTGATAATGAATTTATTCACCTTTTTCATACAAAGCCACTTGTGTCCATTTAGCAAAACGTGGTTGAGCCGTTCTTGAGGTAAACCACTTTCTTCCGTTTTCACCTCTTCTTTGCACTTCTGAATCACTGTAGCGTGCCTTTTAAAATGTCTGCAGCGCTTCCAATAACACTGCGCTCCCCCTGCCCTTTTTCACTGCACAATCTTCTACAAAGTTTTTTTTGGGAGAATGTTCTAAGCTGAGTGCTATAGTGCTAGAACAATATAGCACTTCAGTGCTATAGCAGCACCATTGAGATATTAAGATATCAGTATCTTAATTAAAACTAGTTTGCTCTGCATTAACATCCAAACCACCATGAGGTACAGAACAGTGTTATAAAATGACCAAAATTACTTTCTGACAGAAAAAATTCGCTTCAGGGTTTCAAATGTGAATCCCTCCCCCCTTGATCAATTTTTCTTTGAAAATTCTTCTCAAAACCAGAAATATTTCTGGCCAGTATGGAATTTGGCAATCAATGTGGCAATGACCTCACGAGTTCCAGGGTCATGACCACTGACCACTGAGAACCACAGTCCCACTTCTCCTCACTAAGGAGAGCATTTGCCTGAAAGGTACATCGTAGGGAAGAATTTTGTCTGCTTGTTCTGAAGGATAAGTCTATCAAGGCTACTAGTCATGGTGACTGAGGGGAACCTCCACATTCAGAGGCACTATGAATCCCAGAGCCAGGAGGCAACATCAGGGGAAGACATCGGCCTCTTTGTCCTGTAGTTGGCTCTCCAGAGGAAGTAGTTGGTCCCTGTGTGAACCAGAAGGCTGGACTAGATAGACCACTGGTCTGATCCAGCAGGGCTCTAATGTTTCTAGGAAGGCCTCGGCCTCTATGACCTTTCGTTGGCTGTCCAGAGGAACTAGCTGGCCTCTGCTTGAGATGGGATGCTGGACTAGATGGACCACTGGTCTGATCCAGGAGGGCTCTTCTGATGTTCTTAAGGGTGCTTTTCCCCCAACCACAAGCTTTTGCTGGGATTCCACTCTTCAAAAAGCTGCTAATGCCAGGAAGCAGCTGTGTGACATGTTCACACAGCTGAGGAAGCTGTCCGGTGAGTTTGTTTCCATTCCAGACAGAAGGGAGTTCCTCTGGGAGCCGGCGACCGAGCACTCGAAAGAGCGTTCTGTGGGCTGAAAGTGTGCCACGAAAGACCTGGCCAGGGCCCAAGGCAAACCCATCCGCTTTCATGCTTGAGTGGGGCACTTGAGGTTTGCAGCTCCGGGAAGGAAATAGCTGACTACTCTGCCCGTGGAGGTAGAGTTTGCCAAAAACTTGGACAGGCAGCTGTTGGCAAGGCAGAAGGCCAGACAGCAAACAGACAACGGAGAGAGCACCGCTGCAGATTAAATTTTTGAAAACACCGGTGTGAATTGACTACGCGGTTGGCTCCCCGCGATTTAATTCACTGCCTAGTCCAGTGGTCGATTTCAGCACCACCAATGCAGCACTGGCATCCTGTAGAACACATGAAGACACTGTGGAACTATTGAGATATTTGGTTAACACAGCAGCATTTGTCGAGTCATAGAAGCGTAATACTGAGTAAAGTAAATAAATCTCCCAAGAATTATATTGCAAGAAAGGTAAAATTGCATTTATCCAAGTAGATCCAGGTCACTTTCAGGTTGCAGTCAAAAGCAGAGAAAGAAGCCTAAACGAAAGAGTGCTTTCCCTATCACAAGTGGACAGCTTGTGCAGCATCATATGTGTGGGAGTTTGAGGGCACTGTCCCGACAGGAGAGACCTGCAGAGACGTGTGTCTCTGTTGTGTCCGCTGGCCGCCACCAGGGGCCAGTGAGTACCCAGGGCTTGACCCTGGGTGGACAATGGGAACTGGTATATTGGTCTCTCCAACAGGGAGCCAATAGAAACGGGGAGGGAAGTTCGAACCTCCCAATGGGATCCAGGGGTGGCCCCTGGATATGTATATAGTTGGCCTCCTGGCCATTTGTCTTTGTCTTTGTTGTGTAAGAGTCAAGCGTGACCCATGTTATGGGAGCTGAGTAGGGCCTAGCCATGCGGTCAACCCACTACACAATAGTCTCCATGGAAGGCCATGAAAAGAGGGGAGAGGAGGAAGAGAGAGAAGGAGGGGTCAGAAGGCATCTCCCATGTTAAGACAAAGAGAGGGATCCCGTTCAAGGAGATAACATCTATACACACCTAAAAAAGGATATTACAGAATTGGGGAAAGTGCAGAAAAGGGAAACTAGAATGATAAAAGGGATGGAACACGTACCCTGTGAAGAAAGGTTAAAACACTTGGGGTTCTTTAGCTTGGAGAAAGGACAGCTTAGGGGTGATATGATTGAGGTTTATAAGATTATGCATGGAATAGAGCAAGTAGAGAAAGAGGTACTTTTCTCCCTTTCTCACAATACAAGAACTCATGGGCACTCCATGAAACTGCTGAGCAGTCAGATTAGAATGGATAAAAGGAAGTCCTTCTTCACCCCAAAAGTGATAAACACATGGAATTCACTGCCACAGGAGGTGGTGGTGGCCACAAGCATGGACGGCTTCAAGAGGGAATTAGATAAACACAAGAAGTGGGACCTGCGATACTCACGGGGGGGGGGGAGTATTCCCCGCAGCTCCCGGGTGGCTCGCCTGCTGAAGCAGCAAGAGCTCTGCACAGAGGACGTCCCGTTGGGCCCCCCGGGGTCCCCCCCCCCCCCGATGACAGCAGCTGAGTCTAGCCACCGGCCCTCCAAGGTTTCTTCCCCACCGCGGCCGCGAGCAGCAAAGGCAGCGGGCCCTGTGTGGCTCTTCTCCACCCCCCTGCTGCCCCCGCCACCAGCAGCAACGGCGGCAAGCCCTGCACGGCTCCTAGTTCCCACCCAGCAATAGCCGCAGCTCCCAGCCTCCGGCTGCCAAGGCTTCTCTTCCCGTGCCACCGGCGCCAGCAGCCACAGTTCCGGTAAGTGCTTTCTCTGCGCATGCTCTTTTTTCTCGTTTACTTTTGGGGGGGATTTAAATATCTCCCGTATACTTTTTTCAACTTTTCAGATTTTTCTGCACAAGCCGCTCAGGGTCAGTGTTCAGAGGCTAGTTGGTTAGGTTTATTGTCTTTGTCTCATTGTACACTGTTTCCCCCAACTTGTATGTTTTTAATGTCTGTCTTTTGTAAATGAATTTTCTAAATTCTGTTTTAAACATTGGAGGGAGTCACTAGTCCAGAACCCAAATTCATTTTATTCCGGTGCTAAATTTATGCTACCAAAAAAAGATATTTTCCAATTGGATATTTATTTATTTATTTATTTATTTTATTTAAATTTGTACCCCGCGCTCCCTGCCATGGCAGGCTCAGGGCGGCTCACGTTATAAAAGCATAACAGCAATAAATACCATGGCACCTAAAAACAACCCTTCAAACAATTCATTAAAACCCACTCATATGATATTGGTGCTAGCAGTTAACATAATAATATCAAAAGATGGCCTCATACATTCAGTAAATTCACTTGATATTCAGTAAATTCGCTTGATAGTCAGCTCGTTGGTCATTCTCGGTTTAAATTTAAATATTTAAATTCTTTTTATTTTAATACATCTGGGCCAGTTGACATCATTGGGGCAACCTAGGGTTGCCAAATGTGTTTTGGCCGGGAACGGGGGGCTACCGGCCAGCGTCTTAGACATGCACGCGCGTGCACCGCGTGCGCGTCACCCAGAAGTGACGTTGCACGCTGGGGGCGGGGCCACGCCATTTGAGGGGAAAACTCTTTGTTTTCCCCTCAAATGGCGTGGCCCCACCCCCAGCGTGCGACGTCACTTCCGGGTGACGCGCACGCGGGGGTGGGGTTTCCCCCGGGCCCGATTTTCATCCGGTCAAAAATCGGGCCGTCAAAGCGGGGGATTCCCCGCCCCCCGGGCCGATTTAGGAACCCTAGGGCAACCCAATGTCCTGACAATGTGTCTCTGCAGGTCTTTCCCGTGGAGACAATGCCCTCATCCTCCCACATACATGATGCCGGAGAAGCTGGCCATTGGTGATAGGGAAAGTACTCTTTAGATTAGGCCTTCTTTCTTTTCCTTTGACTGAAATCTGAGTGTGAACTGGATGTACTTGAATACATATAAGTTTACATTTCCCCCCCCCCCCAATATATTTCTTGGATGATTTATGTACCATACTCAGCATCACACTTCTATGAATGGGCAAACTCTGCTATATTAGCCAAATATTCTAATATGTGCTAAGTCAATCTCACTACTTGCTGGGCTTCGAAAAATTTTAAAGGCCATGTGGAAAAATGGAAACTGGAAAAAAAGAGAGTGCTGTTACAGATATTCTGGCACCACCACACAAACACACACAAACACACACACAAAGTGATCAGGTCTGGTGGGCTGGTCTGTTGAGATCCCAAAGCTGGTGGAAACTTCTGCCTTTCGGAGGTTAAGAAACTGGGTGTTCTGGGATCAGAATTTGATCCCTTAGTTTTCGAAAGATCAACTGTTGGTAAAATTGCATGTGTGCTAATTCCAATTGTTACACTAATGACGCATTATGGACCAGATCTAATCTTTGCTGAATTCCACAGAAACGCTTCTGGTTGGAACCGGCAACAAGCGTATTAAAAAAACTGTAATGAAAAACGTGGAGAAACATCTTGTTGCGCTCAAGACACATTCCTCAATGCTAAATCATTGCCATTAGTCCATTTTCTTGTGGGAAATCAGGTTGCGGACTAGACGCAGGTTAACATCGGCCCATTACACGCACACATCTTACGCCAGATTTTCCAAGCAGTAAGCCTGTAATCTTGACTTCGGATTCAGTGCTCACTTTACTCACCATCTTTTTTACTCTGGTGTATTTATTCTGTAACTACAATTTTAAGAACACACTTTTCTAAATCAGGATGGAACATCACTTGTGACGTGGGGCGGGTGTCCAAAGTTTTTTCTTTTGTTTAAAAACATTACGCAATTATCATGGCCGCACAGTAGTGTCCAGCAAATGCCTTCCATTTAAATCCTCGTGGTTCAGGTTTTGCGCATGCATTTTAGCATTAGTTCCTTGAATGAAAGGGAACAGGGGAAAAAACCTCCTTTATTATCCGTAACTCTAATTTGCCGCTATTCACAGGTCTTTCCAACTCCTTCCATCCAATCTTCGCTATACTTATCGCTCAGTTACTTATACATCTTGACTCCAATTAGCTCTTTCATACAACTAACCCCCACCTACCTTCTTTCTACCTATATGTAAGGCTTGGAGGAATCCATTCATTAATCAGCCCAGCAGCAGGAAAGGACCATGCCCCTTCCACTACCTCATCCCGCTCACCTGATGGAGGGCTGAAGACCTGGCCACACAGTAAGGGGGTAGATGTCATGGCTGCTGCGGAACCCGAGCACTTGGCCCCAGCAGAAGATCGAAGTACTGCTGGGGATGTGCTCCCGGCTCCTGAAAACCCCGCACCTGACAGAACTGAAGCCACAGAAGCTGCTCCAGCGACAGCTGAAGCAGAACCACGCCGGATCAACACTCCTCCTGACTCACCCCCACCGGTGTCCCGTTTGTGGGAACAACACCGACGGGACATGGCATCCCGACGGCGGGAGGAGCGCGTGCGCGGTAGGTGCTCTTTTAGCCCTGAATACTAGCGGAAGCTGGCACACAATCAGGGCGCGCTAATTGTCGACAGCCTTACAGGCTATTTAGCTCTTTCACTCATGCCGACTGGTTGTGCTAGCGACTAGTCATTCTGGACGAAGCTTTGCACCTCACCACCCGTGTTCCTGTTCCTTGTTTTGATTTCTCGGCTCCTGACCTCGGCTCGTACGACTACGCTCCTGACCTGTACCTCGGACCTTTGACTCCCTGGCTTCTGATTCTTTTGGACTCTGGCTTAAACGACTACTCTGACTTGGTCTCTCGGTGTTTCTGCTTGCCCAGTTTTGACTTTGGACTGCCTTTGGACTATCTTGCTCTCGCCAGGCCTGGTACCGCGTTCGTGACACCAGCACGGCTAGCCACCCGACTCTATGCAAAACTGAATTATCCAAGAGGACTTTTCTACACAGCCAATAGGGTAGCCAGTTTAGTGTAGTGGTTAAGAGTGGCGGACTCTAATCTGGGGAACTGGGTTTGATTCCCCACTCCTCCACATGATGCCTGCTGGGTGACCTTGGGCCAGTCAGTTCTCTCAGAGCTCTCTCAGCCCCACCTAACCCCACAAGGTGCCTGCTGTGGGGAGAAGAAGGGAAGGAGATTGTCAGCCGCTCTGAGACTCCTTCGGGTAGTGAAAAGTGACTCTTCTTTTTCTGTACATAAGGCTTCACAAATGTACTTGGATAAATTATTGGGCACTGTGGCCTGCACTGCTGTGTATAGCTTGCGGAGGGGCTGAATCCCGTTATGTCGTTTTGCACCATTTAATGTGCCACTGCTAAGACTTATGCTTTTGTTCAGTTCTTTTTTTTTTTAAGACTTCTGGTTGGTTCTGCAATCCACATCGTGTACTGATGTATGTCCCATCTTGTTGACTATACCGACTCATTCCATGTAATCCACCTTGAGCCCCAGCAAGAAAAAGCAGACGATAAATAAAATAAATAAATCCGTTGAAATTACCTGTTGCTGGATTCTTTAACTGGAGGTGCCAGGGACTAAATGTGGGACCTTCTGTGTGCAAAGCAGAGGCTCTTCCACTCAGCCACAGCCGATCTCCAGGTAGATAGAGGCAGGGGTCATTTTGTAGAAAAAGAGGTGCAGGAGCTCATTAGCATAACTTATTTGCATATGCCACACACCCTGACATCATCGGAAGTGTGTCAGAAGGCAACACCCACTGCTCAGGCTCCACTGGGCTGTTTTGGATTGCTAGCTATGGGGGGGGGGACTTGCAGATCTGTCCTTGCAGAGGAGGGAGAGCTGGTACCTGAATAAAACTTGGTCTTAAAGGTGCCACTGGACTGTTTTGGACTGGGGGGCCGGGGGTGCAGGCAGTTAAATGCCTGCTTCAGTAACATCATACGAGCAGCCCTATGGTGGTTCAAGTACCACCGCGGTCGAGGTGAGCTCTCGACCCTTGTCCCAGCTCCCGCCCACCCAGCGGTTCGAAAGCAACTTAATTGCAAGTAGATAAATGGGTACCCACCATTAGTAGGGTGGGGGGCACCCTGCCTGTGTGGTGGTTGAAGACAGATGGCGACGGCGATGGCGGCGGTGGCGGCAGCAAGACATCAGCTCCGGCTTGGATGGCATGGAGGTGGTGGCGGCGGCGGCGAGCGGGCGCAACCGGAGGAGCGATCCCTGGTGGCTAGAGGACAGAACATCGAGTGACCGCTGTCGGGAAAGGGCCGCAATGAAGCCAAGCGCTGGCACAGCGGAGCTGGAAAAGGACGCAGCTGAAACCGGAAGGAGGCGGGAAGTCACGCGCCTCGAGAGAGGGAGGTTGCTGCCAGGCGCCGAGGAGAGCGTCCCGCCTGAGAAACTGCCTGAGCCAACAGGAAGAAGAGGAGAACACCACCAACTACCAACCACCACCATAGGGGTGCCGGTAGGTCTCCCCACCCCATACAAATATGTGGCCTTAGTCAGGGAAGTAAAATGGTGACTAGCACCGAATTGTAAGCCGCTCAGAGACCCCCCTGACAAGGGGGTTCGAGCGGGATATAAAGTTGAATGTTAAATAAATAAAAATTAAATTTACCTGGCTGCTTTTTGCTGTGACTGAGGGCTGCTGGGAGCAGGGGGTGGGGCTTGTTGCATGTGCCCACCCCCTGGGCTCTTTACTGCCGGAGCTCCGCTCCTGTGCGCTTCTGCAGGAAATGACCCCTGGATAGAGGTCTCTGGTCCTTTGTGGTCTCCTTTGCATTTTAGTGCTCATTTCAAATATATGTTAACGTTTATGGTTGACTTGCTGCAGCTCTACTGTCAGGTCTCCTCTGTAGATGGCATGTTGTTTTACCGAATTCCCTGCATTTTATACAGCTGTATTTTTCTGTATTGCAAAAAAAACCCAGGGTGGCAGTGTAGAAATTTTGCTTTCACCTGACCATATTGGAGAAGGGAAAAGAAGGGATTGGATTTATACCCCGCCCTTCACTGCCCAAAGGAGTCTCAGAGTGGCTTCCAATCTCTTTTCCCTTCCCCTCCCCACAACAGACACCCTGTGAGGTAGGTGCGGTAGAGAGAGCTCTCTTGGGAACTGCCCAACAACTCTGAGAGAACTGACTGACCCAAGCGTACACCAACAGCTGCATGTAGAGGAGTGGGGAAATCAGACCCGGTTCTCCCAGATTAGAGCCCGCACTCCTAACCACTACACCAAACTGCCTTTCGGCTGTCAGTGAAAAAGTTCTCTGTCAGTGGAAAAGAGCATCCTTTGCTTAAATAACATAACCAGTGTTTAACAGGGTGGTCTTAAATAGTTATACCCTTCTAATCCCATTGATTTCAATGTAGTTATTAAGGGTGTAACTGTTAAGGAGAGGACTCCAAATGAGTGTAAGAGGAGAGCATTCCTCTATCAGAAAATCCTCATCGCTTCAGAAGAAAAAGAAGGTGTATCCTGAAAATGAATCATATTTTTTTTCATGTATGTTCCAATTTAGCCAGCACTAATAACCATGCTCCATTTTCACAATTACACAGTAACATGGACACGCGTCCAGTAAATGATAGCTTGGTAATTATAGCCATTGCAGGCCAGGCATTCTGTGCTGGAGTTTTCCTTAAGTATTATGATTATAGCCAAACGCCGAATACTATAGAAAGCAAGGGCCATAAGAGTCCTTCATTTAGGTACACAGACGGACCGGTGGAAGTCCAGTGTGGTTTCCGTTCCTTTTTTAAAAGCTCTCGCAGTTTTGAAGATCCATTTGCGATGTTCCCTGTGAGCAGGGGTCATTTTGTAGGAAAAGAGGTGCAGGACCTCATTAGCATAACATTAGCATAACTCGTTTGCATATGCCACACCCCCTGATATCAAGAGGATCCATGGATAGCAACTACTTTTTTGTGCCATTACAAGCTGGCGAAGCAGTGGATGTGTGTGTCAGAGTCCCGCAGCAATCAGTCCCCAACAACTCCACTCAAAAGAACAGTTTATTGAGTACAGTAAAGGCAGGTCTTCTGTGCATACATTCTGTGTTAGAACTGATTGCCAGCATGCGCAAAAGGTAGTTATACATAATTCAAAGGGGTCCCCCTGATGGACCTGGGTCAATCAGGGAACACGCAAAAGCCCGCCTAACCCAACGGGTCTACGTTCCCAAGCAAAGCAGCAACAAGGTACCAAAGTCACTGGCCCAAGCGATACCTTTCACAGTTCCGCAGGGCCTGTAAGACGGAGCTCTTCCTCCAGGCTTTTAATTAGGAGCCGCCACTACCACCTCGATCAACGACCATGAGGGACGGCCCAATATAAAACTTTTACAGTACCGCGATGGATCGGCACCACCAAAATGGGCTCTGGATTAATATCCCTGGGTTAATATTCTCAAGCCTTCATCTTGATTTGACTGAAGCAATAATATTACTGAGCACTTTATTAATGTTAATCTGATTGTTTTATTCTGATTTTAATGTTTTATATTGGCACTCGATGCCCTTGTTGTGAGCTGCCCTGAGCCCGCTTGCGGGGAGGGCGGGATAAAAATATGAGAAATAAATAAATAAATAATATAAAATAAGCCAAGTCAGGAAGAAACGAAACTTAACATGCCATTACAGAAGCATATAATCTTTCACCTCCCCCTCCACCAGCCACGGCAGCTGCATAGCGGACAGTGTGATTTTTGTGGTGCCTATAGACTAAGACAAGGTCTACAGTATGATGGTGGTTTTATTTCGTTTCAGTGTAAAAAAAATCATATGAATTCATGAGGAGCCATTTCAAATCATCTAGATCTGACTTTTACCCACTCCTGCACTAAAGACAAGACAAACATAGATCACCCCAAAACAAAAAAGCAGTTCAGTGTGTGCGCGTGTGTGTGGGGTATAAAACAGAACTAAGTTGAAGCCCCCTCCCTCAAAGAGCAGCCCAGAAAAAAACAATTCCCAAAGATCAATCTCTCCTCTGCAACTCAAATTGGGGTGGGGGGTGGGGGAATAAAATGGAAATAAAAGGGAAGAGAAACTGTCAAGGAAGCAGGCCGCTGGAAAATCCTGCTAAACAAAAATGCTATAATGTGGAAGAGGAATTCAATCCCAATTTTTCCGCCCGTTGCAGCAAATAACATGGAGGAACCCAGGGTGAAGCAAAGGTCCCTGGCCCCTGAGCTAGCTAAACTATCCCCCCCTCCATGCCTAGCAGCAAAGCTCTTTCGTGTGAGTAAACCCTCTCCGTCCAAAACCCCAATGCCAACAAAGCAAACGCACACCCGTCTTAAACTTATAGATCACCCCCTCCCATTGCAATGAAGTTAACTCTGTTATTGGCAGACTGGAAAAACATCACCACCCCCACCGTCGCCTAGTATTTTTGCACCAGAGGCCCTGTCCACACGAGGGGTTTTGGGCCAGGAGTGGGCCAGATCGGGGCCGGAGCAAACGGGTGCGATCCCACTGCAACATCTGCGCAGCGTTGCGCACCCGTCCCCAATCCGGCCCTTCCCCCGATGAAACGCATCAAAAATGAACCACCTACCGAGGTGGTTCATCCACAACAGCCACATCAACGCCGGCCGTGGGATCGCCGGCCCGTCTTTCTGCTGGTGCATCCCCGGCTCCTGCCTGAACTGCGCATGCTCAGACATGTGCAGTTCGGCAGTCTCCCGTTCCCCTCCGTCGCTTCCCCCGGCATCTGATCGTGCCAGGGAGGGAATGCGCCGCGGCTCAGGGGATCAATGTGATCCCGCCGTGGCGTGGGTTTTTTGGGTGCGGCTTTCAGAAGCCACGCTTCAGCCCGTCCCTTTCCGCCCCGTGTGGCAGGGGCCAGAGTTTCTGGGTGGGTTTTACTTTCCGAGCCACACTTGATCTTAGCCAAAAGGCCAAGAAGCGATTGATTTACTGGCTTGATGCCGTAATAAACTATCTATCTACCTACTCTCCCAGCCCCTCTCAGCTGCAGCCAAAAGCTGGGAGATTTTTTTCTGTGAACACAGGAGCAAGGAACCTCGGTTTGCGAGCCACGAACCGCTCAAAATTCGGCCTGATTTTTGGCTTATCACAAGGTTTGTGCCCATTTCTACTCTCTTCTTCTCAAGGAACCAACTTCAGCCTCCTGATTGAAATTATGGCCACACATGAAGTGTTGTCTAGTGGGGGTTCCATATGGTAACTTAATTATTTGGGTTGACTCCTCACCCCTCTCTTTTAAGGGATAAGGTATGGAACCCCTCTCTTAATGATGCCACAGAAGGTATCTAATCAGTTCCTTTAAAGTCCTCCCCCAGTCCTTTCACGGCCAGTTTGGTGTAGTGGTTAGGAGCGCGGACTCTAATCTGGGAGAACCGGTTTTGATCTCCCACCCCTCCACATGCAGCTGCTAGTGTGGCCTTGGGTCAGTTACAAGTCTTTTTCAGAGCTGTTCTCTCAGGAGCAGTTCTCAGAAGAGCTCTCTCAGCCTCACCTACTTCACAGGGTGTCTGTTCTGGGGAGCAGAAGGGAAGGGGGATTGTAAGCCGCTCTACGACTCCTTCGGGTAGTGGAGGGCAGGGTATGAATCCAATCTCTTCTGTTTCATTCAGCAGAAGGCCATCACTAACAGGCTGGACCACCTGAGGTCTAGGCTTTGGGGAGGGATTACAACTGTAGCCCAGAACTCTGCCAAAGTCTGATTGTTTATGGCAGCCAGACCTTTCAGGCCTCCCATACCTTGACAAACAGAGGATTTGGTCTCGTTTTCTTTTCTGACAGCCATTCTGACCCACGGGTCCCATTTCACCAGTGGAGCTTAAAGGCCTTATTTCTTCCCTCTCATCTGGCAGGACAATGGGGAAGGACGTGATTTCTCCAGAGCTGTGTAAATCTTTTTCCTTATTGGTACGCTTTTGCCAAGTTGTCTACACACATCAGTTTAACTGGGATTTTCCCCTCAGGTTGGAAAAAAGCATCATGGGCCTTATATTTAAAAGGGGTAGCAAACAGAGACCTTCTATACTTAAGACTCACTTGGCTTGCAGAAAGAATCCATACTTATGTATATGGATGACAAGATTTTGCTACCGCAGAATAAGCAGGAAACTGTATAAGCTCAGCCACTTCGGCAAAGAAGACACTTTAAGCATTAATTGTGCTAAATCCAAGGCAATGGTTTTGGGGAAGAAACACCATAAACTTTGGTGGTCCACAGACTGCATTCCAAGAACATAGGAACATAAGAGAAGCCCTGTCGGATCAGGCCAATGGCCCATCCAATCCAACCCAGGGGTCTTCAGGAGGTCCACCAGTGGGGCCAGAACTCCAGAAGCCCTCCCACTGTTGCCCCCCAAGCACCAAGAATACAGAGCACCACTGCCCCAGACATAAGAACATAAGAGAAGCCATGTTTGATCAGGCCAATGGCCCATCCAATCCAACACTCTGTGTCACACAGTGGCCAAAACCCAGGGGCCATCAGGAGGTCCACCAGCAAGGCCAGAACTCCAGAAGCCCTCCTGCTGTTGCCCCCCAAGCATCAATCAACCAGTGTAGTTGTTTTAGGTATCTTGGGGTACCATTCAATGAAACCCTTTCTTGCAATATCCAACTTCCTTCTAATTTTACTGTTCAAAAGGTGGCTACTTGATAGATCTTGCCCTGATATTGTTTCAGGGTAAGATTATACAGCCCAATTACTATATGGAATAGAAATTTGGGGCTGGGATGATGGATTAGTTATAACCTGGAGACTGTCCAAAATTCCTAAATAGAAAGGATCCTCGTTCTGCCTCAGGATACTCCACATGCCTCAATGCAGGCCAAACTTGGTGTTCCTTCATTTAGGGTCCAAGTACATGTGGCCTTAATCAACTATTGGAGAAAACCGAAGTATTTTCCAACAAGGCACTGGTTAAGGCACTATTTGATGGAGAAAGACACCTTCTGAGCTCCTGATTATAATACAGTCCTTCATCATTACTCATTGTCAGCTGAATTCCAGGCCGTCCCTCTGGACAGCTCTAAATCTTCGGAGTGAATATTCAATTTTGACACTGTGTTAGACAGACATACCATATCCAGTTCCTTATTTCCCATATGGTTTAGATTAAGAGGGCCCACATCAGAGTTTCCTATTTGTCTAGCATCACTTTTCACAAACTCAGAACTGCTTTTACAGCCATCCATTTTCAAACAATGCCAACAGCCTTGTTATCATGTTACTACAAAGAAAACACCTGGAGGCCCAACACCTGTGTATTTGTGGTGCCCTGGAACCAGAGAACTTCCCGTTACATCTCATTCTGTCCCATTTATCAGGAACCTAGAGCCAAATTCCTCACAGATATCTTGGCTCACCTAAATCCATGTCTGGAGGAAGAGGAGAGGAAGAGGAAGAAAAAGAAGAGGAAGAAAAGGAGGAGAGGAGCAGGTTTGGATTTATACCCCGCCCTTCACTCAGTCTCAGAGTGGTTTACACTCTCCTTCCCTTCCTCTCCTCACAACAGACCCAATGTGAGGTAGGTTGGGCTGAGAGAGCTCTCTCGAGGACTGCTCTTGAGAGAACAGCTCTGAAAGAACTGTGGCTTGCCCAAGGTCACCCAGCTGGCTTCCTGTGGAGGAGTGGGGAATCAAACCCGATTCTTCAGCTTAGAGTCCACTACTCTTAGCCACTACATGAAACAGTAGAAAATAATTCATCGTTTATCTAACATTGATTGTTATGTTACTCACATGGGCCGCTTGTACACCATTATCATATTGACAATGCAAATTCTCAACTTGCACTGGCAATGGAGATTTCACTCGTTTTTATTGTACCAACGGATGCCTCTAGTATTGGCCTAGGAGCTATGCTAATGCAGGTGTTGGGGGACGGGGAACACCGTGTCCTCTACTTCAGCTGCAAACTGTCAGTTCATCAGGCACAGATATCCTCCTGTTAAAACACGTAAGCAGTAGAGAGGCATTGTAGACGGCTGGATCACCAAGGTGCAGAGTTCCTGATTATCCTCAGCTAGAGCGTTCCACCAGGGAAATAACAAAAGGGGGGGGACAGAAAACCT
>NW_015163241.1:8740-11526 GCF_001447785.1 Gekko japonicus | reverse complement strand
AGGGTGATTTGATTGGTGTTATTTTAATTCTTAGATGAGTTTTAGATGAGAGCCAGTTTGGTGTAGTGGTTAAATGCGCAGACTCTAATCTGGGAGAACCGGGTTTGATTCCCCACTCCTCCACTTGCAGCTACTGGATGACCTTGGGTCAGTCACAAGTTCTCTCAGAGCTGTTCTCTCACGAGCAGTTCTAGAGAGAGCTCTCTCAGCCCCACCTGCCTCACAGGGTGTTTGAAAGCCGCTCTGAGACTCTGAGTGAAGGGTGGGATATAAATCCAATCTCTTCTCTTTTATCGAACGTTTATTGTGGAATGCTTTATTGTGAATTGTTCCATGATCATACAGGAGAGGACGCGGTATAAAAATGTTAATAACAACAACTATTACTACATGGAATAGAAATTTGGGGCTGGAACGACGGATTAGTTACAACCCTGGAGACCAACCAAAATTCTACTCCATATATATATAACATTGTTTCTAATGAAGGGAGATCTTGGGAGAGAAAAATGTGGTTTGTGTGCATCAGAGCCTACATATCCTCATCACATTGCTGTATTGGGGAGAAGATAGGTGTCATGCCTGCCCCTGCTGATGTCATGCCTGCCTTTGCTGATGCCCCTGAACAGGCTCCTGAGGACCCTGAACAGGCTCCTGAGGACAGTACTGCAGCAGAAAGGCAAAGACTGGATCCTGTAGCTGAAAGCTATCTAAGTGGTGAGGAGGATAGAGCCTCCCAGGGAACACCTGCAAGGGATCAGTCTCTGCTGCAGCCCAGTAATTCATCATCAGACTCGCCTCCACCTGTAACCAGGCTCAGGAATGTAAGAAGACAACAGCTGAGAGAGCGAAGGCAGAATGCACGCATGCGTGCCAGAAGATCTCTTAGCCCTGATTACTGACAGGATCCTGTCCTCACTCCTGGCTAGCTAATGAGTTGATTAGCTAGCACTGTATATATGCAAGTCTGTTGCCAGCAGTCATTTGTGCTGGCAACGTCGTTTGTTCAGGACCTGAATCCTTGCATCTCTGCTCCAGACCTTGTGGAATTCTTCTCGGCTTGATCCTCGGCTTTTGACCTTTGGCTTTGTTGACCCTGCGTTCATCTCTGACTCCTCTGGTATTGTTGTGATTTATGGACTTGAAACTTTGGTATGTCTGACCCTGCTTTTGGACTGTGATTTAAACCTGCTTGAACCTTGCTACCTGGTTTGCCCGGCTTGACCTCGGACTGTTCCTGGACTTTTGCTTGCTTGTGTCACGCCCCCTGGTCCTGCCGTGACAATAGGCTTGCCAAGTCCCCCCGGGGGGCGGGGAATCCCACGCCCCAGAGGTCCGTTCCCTGCCTGTGGCGGATCAGGCCCCGGGGGAACCCCACCCCCAAAGCACGGGACGTGCCCGGCGTCAGCACGTCACCGGGAAGTGACGCAGCCCCGGGGGCGGGGCTGCGGTCATCCAAGAGAAAACTCTATGTTTTCCCCTCGGATGACCGCAGCCCCGCCCCTGGCGTGCCCGACACGGCCACGTCACTTCCGGGTGACATGCTCGTGGCGCGCACAGGAGTCCCCCGCTGCGGCTTCAGGTAGGACTTGGCAACCCTAGGAGAAGATCAACAGGTGAGCACAGAATCCCGTGTCCCAACTCTGGAATTGCCTACGAGGGACACAACAATACAGGTAACAACAGAAAATGCACATGCGGAAAACAATGAGAACAACTGTATCATTTCACTTTTAATTCTCAATGAGATTTTTCTTCTAATGTCTTGTTGTTGTTGTTATTTTGCCATCAAGATACAGCCGACTTATGGCGACCTTGTAGGGTCTTCAAGGCAAGAGATGTTCAGAGGCGGTTTGCCATTGCTGGCCTTTGTGAAGCAACCCTGGGCTTCCTTGGCGGTCTCCCATCCAACTACTAACCAGGGGCAACCCTGCTCAGTTTCTGATAGCTAACAAGATCAGCTAGCCTGGGCTATCCAGCTCAGAGTTCTTCTAACGCCTATAAAAGGGACGTGAGATTTTTGGTACTTCTGATGCAGATTTATTCAAATGTTTCTTTATGCCTACATGGACTTGTGGCATCAGAAAATGAACTAGACTTTAGAACTAACAGCAACAACATGTCTGTGTTTTGTCTATAGGAAATCAGTACTAGTATAACTGCAAATCTGGGGCTTAATCACAGGCAATCCCCTTTCATCATTCACGGTATATAAAAGTTAGGTGTGGCAAATTCCAGAGAAACTTCAAACAGATTATCACTTAAAGCATCTTTATCAAATTAATCCTTCCCCGGGGGCAACACATTTTGATATTCTTTTTCACATTGAACAAGGCAGGGAGCTCCCAAAGCCAGTAAAATAATCACCAGGTTAATTCTTAATCCAAAGTGAAATCAGGAATCATCCATTCTGTGTGCAAAACTGATGGGCATTGACATAAACCTAAGATTACCTCTCAGTTCTTCAGGGAGGAAAAGAGGTCACTGAGGATTCCAAACATCTGTTACAAGCCTTTTCAGTGTACCATGTGCAATCGCAGCTTCTCCCGATCTGATTAGTTGGCTCTGCAAATAAAGTAGGGCTGCCAAGTACCCTGGGAAGGTGGAGGTTCCCCCACTAAAAGTGCCCCAATCCACCGGTCCAGATCAGGCTGGCGGGGAAACCCCGCCCCCAAAGTGCCCGATTTGGACCGACGCGCCCGGCGCAATGACATCACCCGGAAGTGATGTCATCACATTGGGTATGTCACCGGCTGACGCTCTAGCAATCAGCCTGAAAACTCTAT
>NW_015163241.1:5166-8426 GCF_001447785.1 Gekko japonicus | reverse complement strand
ACTTGGAAAGTGTCCTGCCGTTTTAAGGCTGTACAGATTTCCTTCTTCACAAGGCTTTTCATCTCAGGGCCACCTGCCATTGATGCATATTTTGCACATATGAACTGGTTAGTGCCACGGAGGTATACACAAATAAAAGCCCCTGTTGGAACATCTGTTATATAACAGGAATTAGTAGGGTGGTTTTTAAAAATAAAATAATATATCACTGCTTCCCTATGAAATGCCATTCAAACTTTCATAACAATCAGACCACTTCTACTTCCATAAACCAACCCAGTTTGAAAACTTGGGTCTAGTCTAGTGGCAACATGGACCCCCAGGATATTCCAAGGGAGCCACAGGTAAAAATTGCATAAATGGGGGGCCAAAATCCCTGTTGGAACATGTTATATAACAGGAATTAGGAGGGTGGTTTTTTAAAAAAATAATAACATATCACTGCTTCCCTATGAAACGCCATTCAAAATGAGTATTTGCTTTCAATTAGAATTTTCAAATCAACCTAGTTTGTGTGGTGTATTCAATCTGACCAATGTATGTACGAAAACTCAGTAATTGAAACACCATGTGAAGCTTCATCCTGGGCTAGGATCCTAATCCCTAATTTACTATTGGTAGTCCAGGAAGAGCCAACCAATCACCAACCTCCAGTTCCCAGAGAGGGAACACTTGTGATTGGTCTGTTGGACCAAATGCTTTATCTACAGCAGATGGCTAATTATATTTTTTAACGTGAGTTCTGGCCACCTTTTACGGAGGTCATGTCTGCCACAGAGACCCAGTAAAGGAGCCGAGACGGGTGTTTTTCCAAAACAAATAATCTTTTTACTGAAGGCTTTCAAGTTCACATACATACAAAATAATCAGTCTCTCAATTCACAAGTATTCAAGTTCCTTTAGAGTTACAGAAAGAATATAAAATAGTTTCTTAGATACGTGGAGGTAGGAAGGTAGCTATTTCGATGTATACTCACCTGTTCTAGAAGTCTTGTCTGATGCAATAGGAATGGGGTAGAAGTAATACCTAGGGGTTAATCTAAATCACACCTGCTAGAACCTGCCAGCAGAATGTGGACCTCTTTGGCTGCAGTCCAAGAGATCTTAAAGTAGACAAAAGGGTTGTTGGATAGAAAGCTGGACCTTAGGGGAGGTAAAGAAGATAGTCATGGAAAGGGGAAGTGGCTAGCAAAGACCTAGGGTTTGGGTCTTTACTTTTATAGTTGACTCTCCAGGTGGGTGGCACCTTGCCAGTTTGTAATCCCACCTTTCTGCAGGTCCATCCCATAGACTTTCCTGATTGGTGCATGTGGAAGTGGAAAGGGGCAGGTAATCTATGGGTTGGGCCAATATTTGGAATACTATACTCTGTCTCATGGAATACCATTTGGCTAGGTGTGAAGTCTTATCTTCCTGTATCTCCTTTGAACTTCTGGCTTTCCCATGCATAAAGGATGCTGTAAACAGGATACTGCTTATACAAATGCAGATCTAGTCCATGCCTTTGTGACATCGCGTATCTCCAGCAATGGGGGGATCTCTTCTCTGAGTTGTTGTTTTCTGATTACAATGGCCAACATGTGCTTCTTGTTCCCACAATGCCTTGTGAGCTGAATGGGCGCTTCATGTGAGCGTGGTAGCCGCGAGTCTCAACCCGGCCCCAATGAGCACCCCCCCGACACAGACCAGCCATTCTAGCTGCCGTCGACGCGGCCCCCTCGCTGCAAACCTTGATTACCTGCCGAGAGTTTCACAGCCATCTTGGGGCTCGCGCTGCTGCCCGAAGCCCCTTGGCCGCTTCTGCTGTGCTGCTGGCGAGAGCCTCTCGCTGCCTCCCACCGCCGCCTGACTCTCCGGTTGTCCAATCCCACACCGCTCCAAGCCGAGCACGCTCTCCCATCGTGCTCCAAGCTGAGCACGTCGGATGAACTCTCCTCTGGCGGGAGAGGAGCCTGGCAGTTTATCTAAGCCGGCTCCACCCCCCACCCACGTCACGACGCAAGGCGTCATGGCTCTGTTGCTGCCCGTCTTCCTCAGGGCGGCAAAACAGCCCCCAGCGACCAGCGGCGTTGCCGGGAGCTTCATATCCACAGTTACCATCAACCTAAACAGCCACACTTACTTCCATCCCTGGCATAGGACTCGCTCCTTAGGGAGGCTTTGCAGTTTATCCATTCCTCTGGTGGTGGCTAGTAGGGATAGGTATGAATGGGGGAAATGTGGTTTGGTTTGTGGAATGCCCAATTTGCAAACCACAAACCATCACGAACTTTTAGACACCAAACAAATCGGTTTGGTTTATAAGGTGTTTGATGTGGGAGAACGCCACCCTTAGTGTGTTAGTGACACTAAACTCTCAGGGGATCTCTGACTTACTCTCCTGTACCTGCCCTCCAAGTTTGGTGAGGATTGGGTTTACAGGGTCCAAGTTATGGACCTCAGGAAAGTGCTTTCTGGGGAAATGACAGGTGCAGGTTCAGGAGTGTATAGAATGGATCCTGTGCAAGCTAAAGGCATCAGAGTCACAGGGCACTTCCCCAGTTGTTCCTTACATGCCCTCCAAGTTATTTTCCCTCCCACTGCTTTGAAGTTTGGTAAATATTTAGCTTGAGCAGAGAGAGTCTTGTCTGAAAATGTATCCATTCGTGAACTGGCAAAACCACCACAAACTGCTTGAAAGTTTGTGGAAAGTTCATGCCAGTTGACCTGCCATGAACTTGAGTTTGCAAACCACAAACTGGCAAGAATTTGTCATGAACTTTAGTTCGTGCGTCAGTTCATGCCTGTCCCTAGTGGCTAGTTCAATGTGGAAATCACCTGCCAATCACCAGGCAAGGGCATTGCCCACTTTCATATAACATGGGGTAGGTGTCACAGTGGAGAACAGAGCTCAGACGTGCCACAGGTGGCATGTCAAAGAGCCACATGTGGCTCCCAAGCCACTGAGTGAATGTCACTGCAGCTGCAAAGTACTGTCTTTTCAGCATTCCCAGTCTCTCACACATTAGTTCTTATGATGTAACACATCAGTGCTTATGATGCATGTCAAATGCTGCACTATGTTTTTTTAAAGTTGCTAGTAGCTTTGGTCAAATTCACTGGGGAAAAAGAGACATCTACACAAGGTAGTGGAATTCACTGTTCAAGCTGCATTCTCACATACTGGAGCTACCCAATGAGTATTACTTATTTAGATCCAGAGCTATTGTTGGGCAGGAACGCACAGGAACGGAGTTCCGGCTGGCTCCCGAGTTGGCCAC
>NW_015163241.1:0-2478 GCF_001447785.1 Gekko japonicus | reverse complement strand
CACCCCCTGCTCCCAGCAGCCCTCAGTCAGAGCAAGAAGCAGCCAGGTAAGCTGCAGAGCCCGCCCCCCCCCAACAGTCCAGTGGCACCTTTAAGACTAAGTTTTATTCAGGTACAAGCTCTCCCTCCTCTGTGAGGGCAGATCTGCACGTCCCCCCCCCCAATAGCTAGCAATCCAAAACAA
Organism: Gekko japonicus; assembly: GCF_001447785.1. Lineage (NCBI taxonomy): Eukaryota > Metazoa > Chordata > Lepidosauria > Squamata > Gekkonidae > Gekko > Gekko japonicus. Next base: position 2,295 of record NW_015163241.1, on the reverse strand, counting down.
TCCAGTGGAGCCTGAGCGGTGGGTGTTGCCTTCTGACACACTTACGGTGATGTCAGAGGGTGTGACATATGCAAATAAGTTATACTAATGAGTTATGCTGATGAGCTCCTGCATCTCTTTTCCTACGAAATGACCCCTGCTTCTTCTAGTGACTCTAATCTACCTGGGTGAAGGTCGTAGAAGCCAATAACTTGAATCTGCTCTCCTCTTGACTTGACATGGTCAACCTTTTCCAGCTCTCTTCTCAAAGGACTGACACAGCCACCCACAACTGACTAAACAAGCAGCCTACGATCATGCCTTGCTGAAGCTAGTATTTCCATGTTCCAATGTGACTAATTTTGTCCACAATTAGTAAGCTACAATGGGTAGAGGCCATGACTCAGTAATAGAGCATCTGCAATACATGCAAAAAGCTCCAGTTCCTGGCATCTCCATTTAAAAATGGATCAGGTAGTAAGTGATACGAAAGACCTCTACCTGAAACCCTGGAAACCTGCTGCCCGTCACAGCAGACAATATTGATCTTAATTGGCGCTTTCTATTTTCAATTTCCATCTCAGATGGCAACTAAGATACTTGTGATAAATCAATTCCAGATGGGTAACCACACTAGTTTGTAGCAATAAACTTAAACAGAAATCCAGTTAAAGACTAACAAAATACATTCCAGCATAGGCTTCCGTAAGTCAGAGCTCACTTCATACTAAGGCATTATAAAATACAGCAGTTTGCAACTTTCTCTCTCTTGTATTGGATACATTTTGTGAGTAGAAAAGTACACATAGGCCCCGGTCACACGGAACATTAGCCATGCTAGAGAGACGAAAGATAGGCGAATTTTCCGGGCGCAATCTCACTGCCACATCTAGGAACTGTAGAGCTTCCGTGGCTCACCCAAGGCTTCCCGCCGAAGATGCGCGGTACTAGTTTCCGGAAACCGCGGGGCAAGGGCGGGCGGGTGATCACGTTTCCGGTGGCATCCGGCGCCCGCCCATGTCCCCTTGCAAAAAGGTTTCCCCCCCCCCCAGTCTCCATGGATGTGCACAAGCACCCAACGGAGCATGCGCATACTTTGATGTACAAAAAACCCCAAACCCGTTTGTCGCACCGTGCCGCTTCTTTGCCGCGCCGCAGGATTGTCCTGTGATTGGCACCTCCCCCCTACCCACGGGACCTCCACGGGAGGTCTGATCCGGCAACCGCACGTTATTTTGCCCCGGTGCAAACAGCCACGCCTCCCCCCCGCGATATCCGGCCCGTGTGACTGGGGCCATAGAACAGATTGCTTACCTATAACTGTTGTTCTTAAAATTCATACTGACAAGCTTTGCATCAGCACAGCACAGCACACCTATTTGGAAATGTCTACAGCTAGTTTTAGAGGGAAGTCGTATTGGTCTGCGGTAAAACAGTCACGTTTGAGTCCAGTAGCATCACAGAGACGAATAAGTGTTTCAGGGTGTAAGCTTTTGAGACAAAGCTGTCTGACGAAGGCAGTGTTGACTCTCAAATGCTTATACGCTGAAAACTCTTGTTGGCCTCTAAGGTGCTATTGAACCTGAATCTGTCTACAGCTAGGATTTAGATGGAGCTGCGGTGGCTCAAGTGGTTAAGATGCTGAACTGCAGGCTGTGGAAGGTCGGTAGTTCAGCAGTTCGAGACCTGAGTGTGCCACATGATGGAGTGAGCTCCCGTCTCTAGTTCCAGCTCCTGCCAGCCTAGCAGTTCGAAAGCAAGACATTGCAAGTAGATAAATAGGTACCACTTCGTTGGGAAGGTAACAGCGTTCCGTGCGCCTTGGTGTTTAGTCATGCCGGCCACATGACCACGGAAACATCTTCGGACAGCGCTGGCTCTTCCACTTTGAAACGGAGATGAGCACCGCAACCCTAGATTCGGATTCGACTGGCTTTCGAGCAAGGGAACCTTTACCTTTACGGATTTAGATGCACATATTTACGCGAGTGCACATCTGCACCTTCAGAAGTGCAGCTTCGAACTATGCATGCTCAAAGGGGAGGAGTTGTGCTTTGTGGCTGAGTTCCTTCCAAATTACAAGGTATGCCACAGCAAGTTAGAAGCACCTGTTGCAGGTAATGTAAGCAAGTCGTGTGAATGCACACATGACCACTCAAAGAACAACAATTACAGGTAAATTTCATAAACATGACATATAGTTCAACAAGTATGCTAGGTTAAAATGATTTCTATATTGTTAATAAAGTCTTCCCCCAAAGCCAACATAAAAATATCCAGCCGTTTCATTTATTTGATTGTGAAGTGATTGTTTAA
>NW_015163240.1:61748-63375 GCF_001447785.1 Gekko japonicus | reverse complement strand
CAAGGGAACCTTTACCTTTACCAAGTTGTGAGAATTCAGTCATCCATCTCCTTTCTAGCATGGAGGCATACTTTAAAGCATCTTGGCTGTGTAGGGTATTTTTCTTGTCACCAGAACAGAGAATTACATTTAAATCTACCATTCCAAATTACATTACGTATTCAATTATATTCTTAATCGTTAAGAGTAGTAAACTGAGATTTTTTTTTGAAGTAACATTTTGCTTCCCTAAAACATGGAGTTAACTGACAGAATCCTTTTCCTGGGGTGCAGTGTTATGCATTTCAGGTGACCCTGAGACACCTCTGAATTCCTTGGAAGAAGGGTGAAATAAAGAGTGAGTGTGTGGGGGGCCCATCCATAACCTTTGCCCAGGCTTCCAGAGTCACTAAGACCACCCTGGAATCATCTGTCACCTTTCCCGCCCTTTGGACCTCCCAGAATGCAACTCTCTCACCTGCTCTTCCTGCATTTTGTCCTCTGCTTGGCTGAGAAGGAAGCCTTCTGCCAGGGCCACCGCCTGGGAACTGGTCTCCGGACCACATTCCCTGACCCAGCTCTCCATCTCTGGGGGCAGGACAGCCAGGAACTGCTCCAGGACCACCAGATCCAAGATTTCCTTCTTGCTGTGCCTTTCTGGCTTCAGCCACTGGCGACAAAAATGGTGGAGTCGTCTCCAAGTCTCTCTGGGCCCCTCGGCCTCCTGGTAGTGGAAGTCCCTGAAGCTCTGTCGCTGGACGTCTGAGCCGGTGGTGTCCTCGACTGGGGCCTCCTGCACCGTCCTTTCCCAGAATTCCCTATTTCCTCCGTCCTCCATGGCCTCAGGGATGCCTTCTGCTCCACGGCTAGCAGAACCTTCTTCCTCCGTCTTGCAGGGAAGAGTCAGACGAAGCTAGAAGGTTTTTCTACCTGTTTCTTCCTTTCCAAGAATATCCAAATGGGTAGGGACTAGGAAGCCCTGCAAAGCTCACCAGCTGTCCTGTGAGCAAAGTACAACGCTCTCTCGGCAGACAACCAAAAGATGACGAATCCGTCCGGCATCGGAGATTCTCTCTGTAGGAAATGAGGCACAGACAAAACGGATACTTCCTTCAGCTGAGGCCCACAGTTGAGACTCCCAGGGTAAGAACATCAGCGGAGCCAAGCTGGATCAAACCAAAGGCCCCTGGAGCCCAACTCCTTTTCTCACAGGCAAGAAGGGGGGAGCCCCACTCTGCTGCTTTCCTCAGAAGTGGTTCACTGCCTCTGAACATGGAGGTTCCACTAAGCCATCCAGGGTCATAGCCAATGAAAGACCTCCCCTCCCACAGTGAATCTCGTATAGGAGGCATGCAGAAATACTTCAGAAGCATTTGGGAAGGGGCCATGTCTCAGTGGCAGAGCGTCTGCCTGGCACTACATTATTTTTTCTTACACACGTTAGATTACTTTTCTTTTCCTGGAGGTCCCTTCCGACTCTATGGTTCTATGAATCTAAGAGAACAAATAACCAATTCTGCCATCAATAAAGTTCATACATTCTTTTTTCTTACACACGTTAGATTCCTTTTCTTTTCCTGGAGGTCCCTTCCAACTCTATGGTTCTATGAATCCAAGAGAATAAATAACCAATTCTGCCATCAATAAA
>NW_015163240.1:59584-61008 GCF_001447785.1 Gekko japonicus | reverse complement strand
AGGTAGGTAGGTAGGTAGCCACTTCCTGGCTACAACTCAAAGTTCTGGCTTGGGCCTATCAAACCTCTGACAAACCATTCTGACCTGGTCTCAAAGGGTGCAGTTACTCAAGAGAAGGAAGGAAAGCCGCGGTGGCGCCCATGAATCCTTACCCAGTGAAGCGGCGGCTTCGTCACTCTCCGGCTTCATCCCCCGGGAGAGGAGATTCCGTCTGGGCTCTGAGGGAGCCTTCTCTTCTCCTTCGGACAGCCCCTGAAACGGCAGCAAAGAATTGGGAAGAGCGAGGAGGTAAGGAACAGTGCGGGTCAAAGCCTGTGAAGGGGTCAGGGCTTGGAAGAGTGTCCCATCTAGTCCAGCGTTCTGTTTCACACAGCAACCGACCACAGGGCATTCCCCTCGTATGCAGAAACGTAGCTGGTAAAGCACTGTCTCATCTCCGTGCCATGTGTCAGGTTCCACAGCCAACAATGGAGTACACGCTTATCAGAAAGGTTATACTTTATTGCAGAGCTATAGATGCATTGACAAAGTCACTGTTAGGAATGGTGTCTCTCCTACAAGCATAATGGGATAGGGCATTCGTATGCGCACACCCCTTCCTTAGGCCAATTGGCCACATTCCCGCGCGCGGGAGAAGGAGCCCCAGGCCGTTAGGGCCGAAGCTGAGAACCGAAAGCGCTCCCACGGTTCCCCTGAATCCCAGACACTACACACCACCTGCAAGGCCATAGATAAGCAAGCATTACAGAAGGCAAGAAGGAATGCAGCATACCTGTTATACAGGCTAGCGAATACCCGACCCCCAACCCTTATGGCAGCATAGCTGACACCATGCTAAATTTCTGCAAGACTCTAAGAAGAGCCCAGCTGGATCAGACCATCTAGTCCAGCATCCGGTCCCACACAGTGGCCAACCAGTTCCTCTGGAGGTCCAACAACAGGGCACAGAGGCCGAGGCCTTCATAAGAACATCAGAAGAGCCCCACTGGATCAGACTAATAGTCCCTCTGGTCTAGCCTCCTGTCTCATAGAGTGGCCAACCAGTTCCTCTGGGCAGCCAACAACAGGGCAGAGAGGCCTAGGCCTTCATAAGAACATCAGAAGAGCCCTGCTGGATCAGACCAGTGGTCCATCTTGTCCAGCATCCTGTCTCACACCATGGCCAATCAGTTCCTCTGGACAGCCAACAACACGGCATAGAGGTTGAAGCCTTCCTAAGAACATCAGAGGAGCCCTCCTGGATCAGACCAGTAGTCCATCTAGTCCAGCATCCTGTCTCATACAGGGGCCTACCAGTTCCTCTGGAGGGCCAACAACAGGGCATAGAGGCCGAGGCCTTCCCCTGAGGTTGCCTCCTGGCTCTGGGATTCAGAGGTTTAGTACTGTCACACAGTAAAAATCCAGTTGGAAAGTGCACTGAAAGT
>NW_015163240.1:46626-55249 GCF_001447785.1 Gekko japonicus | reverse complement strand
GTGTTCGGCAAATTGGACTTGGCCCAGGCGTACCAGCAGCTACCGGTGGACGCCGCCACGGCCGAGGCACAGACCATTTCGACCCACAAGGGGGCGTTCAGGGTGCACCGCCTCCAGTTCGGGGTCTCAGTCGCGCCAGGAATCTTTCAATCTTTTATGTTGTTCGGCAAATTGGACTTGGCCCAGGCGTACCAGCAGCTACCGGTGGACGCCGCCACGGCCGAGGCACAGACCATTTCGACCCACAAGGGGGCGTTCAGGGTGCACCGCCTCCAGTTCGGGGTCTCAGTCGTGCCAGGAATCTTTCAATCTTTTATGGATTCCCTCCTTAAAGGCATCCCCGAGTTCAGCCGTTTCTAGACGACGTGCTGATCGCCGCGCCGGACCCCTCGTCCTTCGGCCAAGCTCCAGGCAGGGCCTGGAAATCTCCTGGAATGATGACCAATGCTCCCTTTAAGCTGTGGAGTCTTGTGAGCAAAAATTCTACTTTGTGAGCTACTGGCATTAAAATCGTGAGCGACTGATTTGGCTACCTGCCGCATAAATTCGTTTGCTCTGGAGCCGTCCTTCCTGAGCGAAGATAAAAATGTGTGAGCCGGAGGCTAAACACCCGTGAGCTAGCTCACACACACTCAGCTTAGAGGGAACACTGATTTATGACTCGTCTCCAGGCGACAGAGATCGATTCCTCTGGAGAAAATGGCTGCTTTAGAGGGTGTACACACTGGGACAAAAAATCCCCAACTTCCACCTATAGGCTGATGTGATCTGAACTTGCTGAGACTGAGATAGGGTTGCCAGTCTCCAGGTGGGGCCTGGAGATCTCCTGCTAGTACGACTGATCCCCCAGATAACAAAGGTCAATTCCCCTGGAGGAAATGGCTGCTTTGAAGGGTGGGCTCTATGGCCTTCTACTCCTCTATGGCTCCAGAACAAACTGATTCATGCAGTAGCCAAATCACTCACTCACAACTTTAATGCCAGTAGTTCCCAAAGTATAATTTCTGCTCACACGACTCCACAGCTTAGAGGGAGCATTGATCACCACCCCAGAACTATTTCCCAACTCAGGGCTGGTAACCCTAGGCTAGGGTTGCCAGCCTCCAGGTGGGGCCTGCGGATCTCCCGCTTTTACAACTCGCTGACAGAGATCAGCTCCCCTGGAGAAAATGGCTGCTTTGAAGGGTGGACTCTATGGCATTATGCCATGCTGAGGCCCCTCCCCTTAACCCTGCCCTCTCCCGGATCCACCCCCAAAGTCTCCAGGTATTTTCCAACCCAGACCTGGCAACCCTGCCCTAGACTGAGAGGGGAAATGGGGTCATAGGAAAGTCAACCCAGTGTGCTGCAGCGGTAAAAAAAAGCGGACTCTGTGCTAGGGATTATTAGGAAAGGGACTGAGAGGAAAACGGCCAATATTGTCATGCCCCTGTGTAGATTGATGACGTGGCCTCGTTTGGAATTCCATCGGCCTTCTACCATCTTCGGCTAATAATAATAATAGGACTTATATCCCGCCCTTCACTTGGAGTCTCAGAGTGGCTTACAGTCTTCTTCCCTTCCTCTCGCCTGTGAAGTAGGTGGGGCTGAGAGAGCTCTGAAAGAACTCTTGAGAAAAGAGCTCTGAGAGAACTGAAATGTACTGGGTTCGAGAGGCGTGTGGTAATCAGCTCATGCTTTATTTGTGAATCAGCTCAAACTAAGACCACTCTAAGCCCTGCTTAAATCCGTGCACAACATCACGCCCCACATACATCCGCTACCCGTGATAGGCTATTTACAGTGTGACTCCTGGTCTATAGGTTCCTTCCAGGATCCTAGCTATCTACTGTTCTGGGTTTCAAGCTGGGTCAATCCGTGCCGGGGCCAGGACATAACAGAACTGTGGCTTGCCCAAGGTCACCCATCAGCTGCATGTGGAGGAGTGGGGAATCAGACCTGGTTCTCCCAAATTAAGAGTGCGTGCTCCTAACCACCACACCAAACTTACATCATGTGCATAGGGAGCATGTCTGAATGAATGAGAGTTCTCTGCTAAGTTTTGTTTGGCTGTATCAAATATATCCATGAAAGCTAAATAATCCTCCACCATGACTCCACCAAGACCTGGGTTGCCACGTGAGCTCCCATCTCTAGTTCCAGCTCCTGCCAACCTAGCCGTTCGAAAGCAAGAAATTGCAAGTAGATAAATAGGTACCACTTTGGTGGGAAGGTAACAGCGTTCCCTGCGCCTTGGTGTTTAGTCATGCCGGTCACATGACCAAGGAAACGTCTTCAGACAGCGCTGGCTCTTCGGCTTTGAAACGGAGATGAACACCACAACCCTAGAGTCGGACTCGACTGGCTTTCGAGCAAGGGAACCTTTACCTTTATGACTCTCTCCCTTCCTTTTCTATCAAAGGATCCCCGAGTAAAGAGAAGCACAGCTTCTTGTGTGATGACCTGCCTGATCCAGCAGAAAGCACCTTCGGCTGTTCGGAGGCAATTAATCTCCCTTGGGCGTGAAGGGAGCCTGTTGTGATCCGGACTCCGATTAACTTTTTCTTTGCTAAAGTTCAGGCCCTTCCCGCTTGCTTGACACAAATCAGAGTATGAACCTGCATTAGTGAATTCATGTAAACATTTCTCCTCCCAAGGCTACACGTCCCCAAGGAATCGTGCAGAAACACCGGGAGGTCACAGGTGCGATTCTCCCCGTATTATTATCAAAATCACAGTGATTTCTTCTTCTCCCCAGACCTCCTGGGATTGTTCTAAATATCCCCGTTGGGACCAATAACTCGAGCGCTGGACTCAAAAACAACCGGATGTCGACCCAAGCGGCCGTGCCCCCAGAAGGCTGGCTCGTAAATAGCTTCTCTCCCACAAGGTCTTTATTTGTTTAAGGCACTTTTAGCGGTGCCTTTCTTTAACGAAGTCTCAAGGGACGTGGGACTAGTCTGCTGATGGGAGATTGAATATAGTCCCTCTCAGGTCTGAAAGCCCAGCTGTGGGGCCTGGGTTTTGCAAGGGAGTTTTTCACTGCTTCTTATTAGCTACACACGTCTCAAAGGAGATGACTGGAACAGGCAGACCTACAAAGAAGCTGAGACTGCCGCTGCCCCTGGCCACTTGGGAGGTATTAAGGGCAAAATGCCCATTGTGGGAACGGCAACAGACCACCCAGATCAGCTATTATTCCACCTCTGGGAACTACCTGATTAGGCGGCTCCTATTGCCAACATACTGATGCAAGATCACGTGCTTGGTTCGCTGCTCTTGAAAGACACGCCTGGATCATATTTCCTGGTAATTTGGAATAACAATGGACACACACAAAACGAAAGCCAACATTTAATTTATAAGAACGATGGTTTAGATACAGAAAGATTCCAGCCAATAATAATGATGGCAATTTATGATATTGGGAGGGGCTGCCCAAACCGTAAAGGAGGTGGGTAAAACAAACCCGGCAGAAGCAGTTCGTCCACAGGGATCTTGAATTGGTTATTCTAGCCTGAGATAGTGACTAAGAACACAAGAACATAAGAGACGGCATGTTGGATCAGGCTAGCGGCCCATCCAGTCCCAACACTCCCATTTCACACAGTGGCCAAAACCCAGGTGCCATCAGGAGGTCCACCAGTGGGGCCAGAACTCCAGAAGCCCTCCCACTGTTGACCCTCAAGCACCAAGAATACAGGGCATCACTGCCCCACAAATAGGCACAGAAAAGAAGCCATGTAGGATCAGGCCAATAGCCCATCCAGTCCAACATTCTGTGTCACACAGCGGCCAAAACCCAGGTGCCATCAGGAAGTCCACCAGTGGGGCCGGAACTCTGAAGCCCTCCCACTGTTGCCCCTCAAGCACCAAGAATACAGAGCATCACTGCCACAGACATAAGAACATATGAGAAGCCATATTGCATCTGGCCAATGGCCCATCCAGTCCAACACTCTGTGTCACACAGTGACCAAAACCCAGGTGCCATCAGGAGGTCCACCAGTGGGGCCAGAACTCCATCAGCCCTTCCACTGTTGCCCCCCCCAAGCACGAAGAATACAGAGCATCACTGCCCCAGAGAGACACGGTGTTCCATCTATCCCTTGTGGCCAGGGGTCATTTCGTAGAAAAAGAGGTGCAGGAGCTCATTAGCGTAACTCATTAGCATAACTTATTATTATTATGAAGTGTGTCAGAAGGCAACAGCCACCGCTCGGGCTCCACTGGACTGTTTTGGATTGCTAGCTATTGAGGGGGGAGGAATGGACATGCAGATCTGTCCTCGCAGAGGAGGGAGAGCTTGTCCCTGAATAAAACTTGGGTCTTAAAGGTGCCACTGGACTGTTTTGGACCGGGGACCAGGGGGGGCTCTGCAACTTACCTGGCTGCTTCTTGCTCTGACTGAGGGCTGCTGGGAGCAGGGGGTGGGGCTTGTTGCATGTGCCTGCCCCCTGGGCTCTTTACTGCTGGAGCTCCGCTCCCGTGCGCTCCTGCAGGAAATGACCCCTGGGGGTATGAGCCTCCAGAAGAGGCCCATACCAGAGTGGTGGCAGCCATTAGAGAACCTTTCTAGCCACTGCCCGCGACACTGGGTAAAAAGCAAACACAATCTAAGAATTCGAATGCACAGAAGAGGAAGATTTCCTCTGGTGTGGATAAGTATAGCCAGAACACACCAAAGGAGATCTTCATGTGCAGATCCTTCGGCGTAATTACGCAAACTTTTCACTTTTCCATAAGCCATCTCATTCTCATGTTGGATGGAGACTCCATGGGAAAGTAAAGTTACATGAGGGCTTAGAAGAGATGTCATTTCCCTTTCGTATCAAGGGGATGCCACTTTCTCAATATCAGGGAGGAGGCTAGTTTTCTGTCCCATTTTGTGATTTAAATACGATTCAGCTAGATTCGATTCCAGTAGCACCTTAGAGAACGGCAGGAAGTCTGGGGTATATGCTTTTGAGAGCCGAAGCTCTCTTTGTCAGATTCCTGAGTTAAATACAAATTCAGTCCCGCACCGGAGGGATCCGGTTGAATAATTCCACCTCCTGATACCAACGTATCTTTGGTCTGGCCTTGCCAGAAAGAAATCTTGAAGTCCAGCTAAGGTCTCTGCAGCTTGATCTCTTGGTGGCCTAGTTCCCAAGAGCATAGAGGAGGTGATGCCCTCAGAAAGGCAGCTGCTGAATCCAGAAGAGAGAGGGGGTCCAGGAGAGACACGGGTCCTCTTTGCTTCTTCCGTCTTGAACCTGGAGAGCTGCCATTTCTGTGGTGTCGATGGTGAGAGGGATCACGCTACAGAGTTAAGACAGAGAGAGAGAGAACCTGAGTGGGGTGACGCTCAGGTGACGCAACTCCAGGAGTCAAGTTCTGATGGGCAGGAGTCTGGTCACTCTGGTGGGATCTCAGCCCACCTCTCTACCCCATGGCACAAGAGCAGAGGCAGCAGCCCCAGCAGAGGGAGAAGGCGAGGAACTCTTGGACTGAAGCTTCTTCCTGAAACACAGTTGTATGCACCGTTAGGATGGTAAATCCCTTTCCTGCTGCATGTAAGGAATAGTCCCCTTGCTTACTCCAGGAGTCATCACTAGGGATGGGCACGAACCCAAAAACGAGCCACGGTTCAAGCACGAACCAGGTTGGTTTGTGGTTCGCAAACCAGAGGTTCAGGAGAACGTGTCTCCCACGATCCGCCCACGAACCTCCATGTTTTTCATGGAGGTTCATGGGAGATATGTTCTTGGGCTCCAGAGTCATTTAAATGCCTTCAGAGCTTACTTCCAGGTCTGGCGGGCCACCCAGAATTGAGCTCCGAAGGCATTTAAATGCAATCGGAGTCCACTACCAGGTTGTGGCCCCACCCATGTGAGCTCTGAAGGCATTTAAATGCCTTTGAATGGAGGGACAGTTTTCTCTGTGTGGCAAGCCCGGAGATTCACTGCTCCCGCAGGGACATTGGGAACCAGAGAGCCAGAGTGCTAATTGCACAAGGTAAACATCTGCTGACTTCAACGTGAGAAGATATACTTGGCAGAGAGACGGGAAGAGATAAGACAGTGAGGCTGTCTGCAGAACACACATTCCTGATATCATAGCTATGCTTGTAACTTTCCGAAAAAGAAAGGGGGGAAGAGATTCTTGATAAAAGGCTGTGAAGTGAGAACACTTCATACAGATTTCTGCAGAGCTGTTTGTGTCGTGTCGTTCTTTGAACCCTTCAACCTTCATTTGAAGCTCACACAGGTGGGGCCGCAAGCCAGTAGTGGGCTCCAAGAGTAAGCTCAGTCAAATTGGGCAGCCCGACTCAACTGAGCTCCTAGAGTGGGCGCTGAAGGCTTTTATAGGCCTTATATGTCCTTATATGGACAGGCCCACTTCCAGGTTCATGAACCCATGAAACTGCCTTATACTGAATCAGATTGCTGGTCCATCAAAGTCTGTATTGTCTACTCAGACTGGCGGCAGTTCCCCAGGGTCTCAGACTGTCTTTCCCATCACCCCCTGCCTGGTCCTTCTAATTGGAGATGCTGGGGATCGAATCTGGGCCCTTCTGCATGCCAAGTGGATGCTCTACTGAGCCACAGCCCCTCCCTTCTGATCAGGTAAGAGGCCAATCGGGTCCTCCTTTTAACAGCCACTTGCCTAACTGCTAAATCCTGCAGCAGTGCGTTCCATAAGCTCAGAGGGGAAGAGGTCTCTGATCTCCTTCATCTGGAAATTCCTGACTTCCATCTCCCTGTGACCATTTCATTTCTGGAAAGGACTGCTTAAGGCTGGGGCAGAGGGATGAGAAGAAGGATTTTGCCCTTAATGTGACAATTGCAGCTGGTATCTTGCTCTGGAGCCTTGGCCACCCCCCTTCCCCTGATTACACCCCTCCCCACCCTCTATTGCTCTGGAGCCTTGGCCACCCCCCTTCCCCTGATTACACCCCTCCCCACCCTCTATTGCTCTGGAGCCTTGGCCACCCCCCTTCCCCTGATTACACCCCTCCCCATCCTCTATCACTTACCGCATTTAAGGCTGCTGGGGGTCTGGATTGTTCCCTGCATGAAAAGAAAGGAGAACTGTTGAGGCCCTCAGCCCTCATGTCGATTTATTTATTTATATCCTGCTTTTCTCCCCTGTTGGGATTCAAAGCCGCTTGGGACATATTTCTCCCCTCCTCTGTTCTCTCACAACCCTGTGAGGTAGGCCAGGCAAAGAGTTCGTGATGGGCCCAAAGTCACCTGGCGAGCTTACGTGGCAGAAATAGGAATTCGAACCCAGGTCGCCCAGAGTCCTACTCTAGCACTCTGTCTGCTACTGGTTGTTATCCCCCCCCCTTATCTGGAGAAGTGAGCAGTGACTCACAAACTCCTACCCTGCCACAAATTTTGTTAGTCTTTAAGGTGGTACTGGGCTCTTGCTCTTTTCTACTGCTACAAACTAGCACGGCCAGGGTTCCCTCTAAGCTGAGTCAGGGTGAGCTAGCTCACAGTCTTTTAGCCTCCGGCTCACACGTTTTTGTCTCAGCTCAGGAAGGAGGGCTCCAGAGCAAACTAATTTACGCAGTAGCCAAATCGCTCGCTCACAACTTGAATGCCGGTAGCTTGCCAAGTAGAATTTTTGCTCACAAGACTCCACAGCTTAGAGGGAGCATTGCACACGGCTACCCATCTTGATCTATCCGCCTTAAAACACTGAATTGAAAGAGAAGAGAACTTGTGATAGTCGGGGTGTGTGTGTTGATCATCCTCCCCAAAACCCTCTGAGAAGAGAGAGGTCTCTCTTTGCTCCACAGCCCTGAGGAGGAGGAAGAGGAAGAAGAGGAGGAGGAGGAGATTGGATTTATACCCCGCCTTTCACTCAAGAGAGAGCAGTTTACAATCTCCATCCCTTCCTCTCCCACAACAGATATCCTGTGAGGTAGGTGGGGCTGAGAGAACAGCTCTGAGAGAACTGTGACTGACACAAGGTCACCCAGCTGGCTGCATGTGGAGGAGGGTGAAATCAAACCCGGTTCTCCAGATTACAGTCCACCGCTCTTAACCACTACACCAAGCCGAAGAATTCACATGAATACACTAAGCTGCCTTATACTGAATCAGACCACTGGTCCATCAGGGTCAGTATTGTCAACTCAGACTGGCAGCGGCTCTCCAGGGTCTCAGGCAGAGGTCTTTCACATCATCTACAACATGATGCTTTGAACTGGAGATGCCGGGGATTGAACCTGGGACCTTCTGCATATTGGGATACTTGGTTAATATGGCAGAGTTTGCCCAGTCATAGAAGCGTGATCCTGAGTGCAGTAAATAAATAGCCCAAGAAGTATACTGCAAAAAAAAAGGGGTAAACTTACATTTATTCAAGTAGACCCAATTCACATTCGGGTTGCAGTCGAAAAGAAAGAGAGAAGCCTAATCTAAAGAGTACTTTCCCCCATCGCAAATTGCCAGCTCATCTGAGATCGTGTGTGTGGGAGTATGTGGACCAGAGGTCATTTCGTGGGGGATCGCGGGGGATCGCAGTTCCCCCGGGTGAGGTACGGGGGCGGGGCACATGACGAAGCCCCGCCCCCTGCTTCCGACCGCCCCGCTTCCGGCCTTCATTCAGCCAGGAGGAGGCAGGAGAAGAGGGAGGGTAAGTTGCTTCC
>NW_015163240.1:33496-46443 GCF_001447785.1 Gekko japonicus | reverse complement strand
CTAACCGTTGCAAAGACCCTTAAACTGTTGTATTCTGCCACTAGGTCCCCAAGTGGTGGTATCCTGAGTGCAACGGTTGTAATTGCTTTACCCCCGTCTGATCGCTCTCCAACGTTGTAGAGCCACTTCCGTTCGGAAGCCCGAGGCTTCCGATTTTCACTCGCCATTTTTTTTTTTAGGTCGGCGATATGCGCTTGGGCAAAGCTTCGCCCTGGCGTTTGTTTAAAAAATAAATAAAAGGTCCTTAGTTTAACTTTTAGAGGAGTCCAGGACCTCAGGGAGGCCAGTTTGGTCTTTAAACTTTAAAGGTAAGTCCTCTCTTCAGGGCATGCTTTTTGGGACGGGGTGTTTTGCGCATGCGCTAAGATCGCCATTCTGTGGATGGCTGCCTATGCGCATGCGCAGACTGAGTTAAAAACAAAAAACAAACCGCCGACGCCCGCTGTGTGTGAACGGGCATACAGCGATGGGCTCCGCAGACAGGAGGTAAGCGTGATCACATTTCAGCCGGCTTAAACTGCACTGGTTCCAACCGGTACAGTTTATGCCGGCTGAAACGCCCCGTCTGAACACACCCTCTGAGTGATATAGCCCCCGCCCCAAACGTCCAGTCATGTTACGTCGCTCACTCCAAGGCTGCATGACAAGCAGATGCTATACCGTTGAGTCATGACCTCTCCCTGGATTCTAGGATGGGATTTCCTCACACTTACCTCTGAGGTTGCTGGTAGACACTCGGGCTCTTGCTGAAAAGGAGAGAAAAGACAGAAGGTGGGTGGGTGGGTGGAGGGAGGCAGCCGTGCCTGCCTTCCCCTCCCACTATCTCTTTCAGAGCAGATGAACCTGGTTCCTTCAGCCGCAGGCTGAGTGTGCCCCCAACACAGAGAGACACAAGAATTGTAAACATTAACCTTTTCTGGACAGTCTCTAAACACGTCGTTAGCAGATAATTTTTCAGCCTGCTCTACTGAGTCTTGGTTTGGGCAAAGGGGGCCCCTGGGCAAGAAGCGTAAACAAACCAGGGACAGAGCCGGCCGAACAAATAAATTGGCTGGGAAAATCAGACCTGCCAAGGCAGATCTGAGAATCCAGACCGGGCATCTCCCTTCCAGTGAGACTGTGAAGGACCTTCAGTATTTCATCGGTGCCATGGGGTGTCTCTCCCCATATACCCCCCCCCGAGAGCCTTGTGCTCTGCTGAGCAACATCTGCTGGTTATCCCTGGCCCGAAGGATGTCCGTCTAGCCTCAACCAGGGCCAGGGCCTTCTCAGTCCTGGCCCCCAACTGGTGGAACAAGCTCCCACTTGAGATCGGGGTCCTGCGGGACCTACCACAGTCCTGCAGGGCCTGCAAAACAGAGCTGTTCCGCCAGACCTCTGGTTGAGGTGATGGACAGCCAATCACATGGGCTCCCCCTGGCAAAGCAGCCCTGCTAAGTGGTCCTAGTGAAAACGGCGATGATTGTCATCTGTCCAGCTGATGGAGCCTACGGAAAAATTGTCGCCATTTTAGTTAATTTTAATACATTTAAATTTGTTGGTTATACTCTACGTGGAATTTTGTTGATTACACTGTAAATGAAATTATGATGTTACTGTCAGGAACTTTAGGCAGGCGGCACCACACACTCAGGCTTCTTCTGAAGATAAGTGTTTATCTGGTCATTCCAGTACTAAAGTAACGTGTATACAGCTTGTGTTAGGAATGGCCTGCAATATGATGGCTGCTGACATAGGATATTCAAACAGCCCCCCCACCTTGCAAAAGGCCAATAGTTAGACTCTGCACGCATGGGCAAAGCTAGCTAGCAAGCATTTTTAGCACCTAAACTGTTACATTTCCCAGGCCTGGTGATTTACAGACAGAATACCCACCAAGGTCATTTCTACAGATAGCCAGCTGCACGAGAAAGGGAAGAGCCGAGAAGACAGAGGAGATAACCCACTCCACATTCCAACTCTATGACAGGGCTACCTGACAGTTACCCGCCCTGAGCCCGCACGCAGGAATGGGTGGTATACAAATACAATACATACAATAAATACAATAAATAGGTGGTTTGCCATTGCCTGCCTCAGTGACCTGCTTAGCTTCCAAGATCTGATGTGATCAGGCCAGCCTGGCATTCAGAACCTAAAAAGGTTAGTCAAGAATAGTAGAGGGCCAACTCTAAAAATCTAATTATGAAACATACAAAAATATACATGTATTTATTAAACACAAATTAAAATAACAAATAAGGGCCCATTCATACCTTTAAGGACTGTATAATCCTGAATCTACTATATAGGTCCAACACTTTTTTGAGCAACACTGCTTTTAACTTAAGGAATATTTCATTGGGAACATTTGGCTATACAATCTCAGGAGAATATATAGTTGACCAGAGAGAAGTACTAGTGGACATGTGATTGCACTGGAGGTTTCATTTGTATTTTTGCCCAGTGGTTAAACTTTGGAACAATTGTTTTCTGGTCTTTATTTCATATTTTGTATATGTTTGATTGTATGTATTTTTACATATTAGCCAATATTTTCTATTTCCATTAGACCTCTGAGGAAGGCCTGTGGAGGCCGAAACGTGTTAGGTCTATTTCCTCAGCCTTTGTATTTTTATATTTGTATATGAGGTATGAATGGGCCCTTATTTGTTATTTTAATTTGTGTTTAATAAATACATGTATATTTTTGTATGTTTCATAATTAGATTTTTAGAGTTGGCCCTCTTCTATTCTTGACTAACCTTTTTAGGTTCTGAATTCTAGGTTTTAGGTTCAGTTTTTTTTCCCCTTTCCCCTTTTTTGTCCTATCAGGTCAGCCTGGGCCATTCATGTCAGGGCAACAGAGCATTACTTAACCACAACAGGTGCAGATCCCGTCTCGAAAAACAGAGAGTGGTCTCAATGACTCTTCCAGTTGATGTCCATAATGTGGTTTATTTGGGTTTTTAAAAAAAATTAAATTTATATACCACCCTCTGCCCAATTTGGGGCTCAGGCTGGCTAACAATTTATAAATAAAATCACAATACATACTGTAGATACAGATAAATAATTAAAAAAAACACACAATAAAAACAAAATTTAAAAAAAAACAATAAAAATAACAATAATCAAACTAATCAGAAGGTGCTAAATATTTCATTTCCACCCAGGCTAATGGCATGCCCAGTTTACTTACTGATGTACCAAAGGATCCCGGCCAGAAGAAGGAGAGCAGCCACGGCTCCCAAGACACCCCCCACAATGGGCCATGCTGAGTCTGAAAGGCAAAAAGAGTGAAGTGACCAATGTGAATCCCAAACAATTCCATCTAGGTATGCCAGCCTCCAGGTGAGGGCTGGAGTTCTCCTGGAGTTACAACTGATCTCCAGACTATGGAGATCAGTTCCCCCTGGAGAAAACAGCTACTTTGGCAGGTGGACTCTGTGATGTCACATCCCCACCGTGGTCCCTCCCCCCTCCAAATCTCACCCTTCTTAGGCTCCACCCCCAAATCCCCAGGAATTTCCCAGCCTGTAGTTGGCAACCCTAAATTCAGCCAATTGTGGGAGGGAATGAGAGAGAGTCTGTATGCATACGAGTCTCTCTCTTTTCACAAAGAGAAGCTCTAAAACAAAGTGTTCCCCCCCTCCCTTGTGAAATTGCCAAGGGAACAAAGCGGGGCCTTTTTGGTAGTGACTCTCGTGTTTTCTTCTCAAAGACGCTCACCAGAACCCAGCATTACAGACCTTTAGGAAAACTTACAAAATCTCATCTTTAAAAGGCCTGCACTTGTTAATGTGTAGCCCATTTGAGACAACGCTAGCCCATTTTAGACCAATGCATCCGATTTTTGGAAGGTTTGCTTTTGGAAGATTTGGGGGCACAATCCAGCCTGAAAACTGCCTCCCCTTCAGCACTCTCCCTTCAGGCTGGCAGGGGGGAAATGGCAGGAAACAGGGGGGACATGGACATTGGCAACATCCTGAGGTACTGATGTCACTCTTTGTGCACCTAAGATTGACATCAGCATGTTGTTGGGTGACGCTGGGGACGTTCTGGCATTAGGGCAAAATTCTGTGATTAAACCACAGAGTTTCACCCAAATGCCAGAGCGTCCCCAGTGACGTGCTGACCTCACTTCCGGGAGCACAGGCGTTATGATAGCGCGTTCCTGGCAATGTCATTAGATTGAGAAGAAGAGAGTGGAGTCTCAGAGCGGCTTACAATCTCCTTTCCCTTCCCCCTCCCCACAACAGACACCCTGTGAGGTAGGTGGGGCTGAGAGAGCTCTCTCGAGAACAGCCCTTGAGAAAAGTGCTCTGACAGAACTTGTGACTGACCCAATGTCACACCAGCAGCTGCATAGGGAGGGGTTCTCCCAGATGAGAGTCCACGCTCCTAACCACTACACCAACCCAGCAAGGTTGGTTTCCCAGCAAGGTAAGCCTGGGGAGGACCTAGAACCCTGCCCTGCGGTCTCTCACCGGGCTGCTTTAGGGCAATGTGTTCCACGTGGCATTGGTAGCGGTCCCTGTCCTGCGGGTTGATCTGGATGCTGAGCCAGGTGTAGAAGGTCCCATCCGAGTTCGGGACGACACCCCCGCGGAGGGTCTCCTGCTCCCAAGCCACCCCATCCTTCCGCCAGGTGGCCTCGATTTGCTTGGGGTAGAAGCCGTAGACCCGGCAGACGAGCGTCTCCAGGCTGCCAGTGCTCTCCCGGTGCGTCACTTTCACCATTGGGGGCTCTGCAAAAATGGGAGAAATTTCTTAAGACAGATCCAGGTGGGTAGCCGTGTTGGTCTGAGGCAGTAGAACAAAGTTAGAGGCCAGTGGCATCTTTAAGACCAAGAAAGTTTTAATATGTTGTCGAAGGCTTTCGCGGCCGGAGTTCATTAGCTGTTGTTGATTTTCCGGGCTGTATGGCCGTGATCTTGGCATTGTAGTCCCTGACGTTTTGCCAGCAGCTGTGACTGGCATCCTCAGAGGTATAACACAGAAAGATGGAGAACTCTCTGTGTCAAGGTGAGAAGAAAAATGGTAGGCGGGTAATTTATATCTACTCAGGAAGGTGGGGGTAGGGCTGAGTCATTCTCTTGTAGGAGTTCCCCAGGCTGTGACATGCTAATGGAGGAGCTTTCCTGAGGAGGTGCTTTCGCATATGGATTGGCTGTTGAAATTCTAATCTTATCTGTAGTGCTGTTATAAAATGTAGGGCATTTTGTGTTTTTCAGGACAGGAAACCATGCCCTATTTATTTTTAAACTCTCTTCTTTCCTGTTGAAATTGTGTTTATGCGAGCACTCCATATAAGGAGAACATCTATAAGATGTTCTACAGATGGCATTGGACACCGGAGAAATTAGCAAAATGTTACACAACCTCCAATAAGAATTGTTGGAAATGTAAAAAAAATGTGGGCACATATATGCACATGTGGTGTAAATGCGAGAAAGTCCAAAAATATTGGAAAAAATATATAGAATGATAAATGAAATAACAGAAATGCAAGTACCATTTCTGCCAGAAATAGCTTTATTGAACATGCTTCCAGAAGCATATAGCAAAACAAACAAGTATGTAATCATATTTCTTTTTACAACTGCTAGAATATTGTTAGCCAAAACATGGAAAGAAGAAGAAATGCCCTCAAAGAAAAACATAATAGATAAAATGTTGTCAGTAGTGGAAATGGACAAATTAAGATTAACAATACAAGGTAATAGCAAGGAGACATTTGATAAACGATGGAAAATGTTTTATGTATGGTTAGATAAGATGAATAACTTTGACTCACAAGAATAAGAAATGTAAACCGATGATGTGATGTATACTGAAAATTTTAAATAAACAGTTAAAAAAAAAGGAATTGTATTTATGTTTATGAATTTCAATGGCTTCCCTGTGTAATCTGACACGGTAATTGGATGTGTTGTCCAGCCTTTTAGTGTTTTACCCTCCTGCCATGTAAGAACATAAGAACATAAGAACATAAGAGAAGCCAATGTGGGATCAGGCCAATGGCCCATCCAGTCCAACACTCTGTCACACAGTGGCCAAAAATACAAGGTGCCATCAGGAGGTCCAGCAGTGGGGCCAGGACACTAGAAGCCCTCCCACTGTTGCCCCCCCCCAAGCACCAAGGATACAGAGCATCACTCGCCCCAGACCAAGTCCCTATCTATACCTGGTGGCTAATAGCCAGTGATGGACCTCTGCTTCATATGCTTATTCAGTTCCCTCTTGAAGCCGTCCATGCTTGTAGCCGCCATCACCTCCGGTGGCGGTGAATTCCACGTGTTGATCACTCTTTGGGTGAAGAAGTACTTCCTTTTATCCGTTCTAACCCGACCGCTCAGCAATTTCATTGAGTGCCCACGAGTTCTTGTATTGTGGTCTCTATTGGGATATTTGGTTAATATAGCAAAGTTTTGTTGGTCTGAAAGGTGCCGCTGAACTCTAGCTTTGTTCTTGAGACAGCACCTCCCTTGGCTGGCAGGATGGGGGCTGTGCTGGAAAGGCAGGGAGTTGTGTGTGTGTGTGTGTGTGTGTGAAGTGCCATCAAGCCGTGCCTGACCCATGGCGACCCTATACATACATACATACATATTAGATTTCTATACCGCTCCTTTCCGTAGACTCGGAGCGGTTTACATGGTTCATACAATTGTCTAACCTAGGAGCACACAGACAGGGGAGGTGAATTCCTTACCCGGGCACCCCCTTTTTAAGGTAGGATCTTCTTCTTAGCTTCTTTTTCCTTAGCTTCTTTTTCCATGGCGGATTCTTGTTGGTACTGGTGATGTTACTGACCCTATGAACGCATCCCCTCCAAAACGTCCAATTATTAACAGCCTTGCTCAGGTCTTGCAAACTGTTAGAGGTATCGATTTCATCTTATAAATTTCAGGCCTTTTCACGCCTGATTACCTCGAAACAAGAATTGTTCTGTGTCTGTCTTGACCTGAGTCATAACGATAGGGCAGAAACCCCAGAGATTTTGGAATGTTTGCCTAAGAGCCTGGGCAGGATTCCAGGGTGCCGGGACAGCTTTATTGGGGTCAGAAGACAGGGAACAACTGGAAACAGTTGAGGCAAAAAGGGGCCGGCAAGTATTGGTGGGGGCAGTGAGAAAGTAATCTGATGTTAAATAAATAACGTCAGGTAGGGATTTGGGGGTGGGGGATGGAAGACATAAGGCATCACCTTTTACGGGCCTATAAACTCTTACCCTCCTGCCATGTGGTCTCTATTGGGATTTTTGGTTGATATAGCAAAGGTTTGCCCAGTCGTAGAAGTGTGACAAATAAATCTCCCAAGAAACATACTGCAAAAAAGGTAAACTTACATCTATTCAAGTGGACCCAGTTCACATTCAGGTTGCAGTTGAAAGCAGAGACAGAAGCCTAACCTAAAGAGTACTTTTCCCCATCACAAATTGGGCATCATGTGTATGTGGAGAGACCCGCAGAGACTTGGGTCTCCATGAAAGGCCATGTGAGGATAGGGAGAGGACAAAGGGAGAGGGAGAGAACAGAGGGTAGCTCCCAGGTAAAGACAAAGAGAAGCATCCCATTGTAGAAGAGAACACTTATACAACACTTAGACCGATTTCACACAAGAGCTCCGCTGTGGTCACGCCTCCCTTGGCCACCCTTCTATGGGTCAATTGCCCACAAGAAGCCACACGGCCGCATTTTGACCCACGGCTTCGCCCGATTTCCCCCGCGGTTCCGTTATCCTGTTTGTTGAGGATCACAAAACCGCAGGGAAAATCAGGCGAAGCTGCGGGTCAAAATGTGGCCATGTGGCTTCGAGTGGGAAATTGACTAATAGAAGCAGGGCAAAGGGAGGCGCGACCACAGCGGAGCTCTTGTGTGAAATCGGTCTTAGAGTGGCATGGCCGCCCCCCTCCCCGCAGTGTCCAGGCATACTGAGTCACTCTCTCCGAGACTGCACAGCAAGCATATGCTGTGCCATCCAATTGCTACTTACTTATGGTGATCATAGCACCATGGTGATTTCAAGTCAGAAGGTGAGCAAAGGTAGTTTTGGACCTCCTGGTGGCACCTGGTATTTCTGGCCACTGTGTGACACAGGGTGTTGGACTGGATGGGCCTTTGGCCTGATCCAACATTGGCATCTCTTATGTTCTTATGTTTCTTGGTGGTCTCCCATCCAAGTACTTGGTAAGAGGAGGAGGAGGAAGAAGAGGAAGAAGAGGAGGAGGAGATTGGGTTTATACCCCCGCCCTTCACCACCCAAAGGTCTCTCAGAGCAGCTTACAAACTCCTTCCCCTTCCCCTCCCCACAACAGACACCATGTGAGGTAGGTGGGGCTGAGAGAGCTCTTGGCAGAAACTGCTCTTTTTCGAGAACAGCTCTTATCAGAGCTACGGCTTGCCCAAGGTCATCCAGCCAGGTGCAAGTGGAGGAGTGGGGGAATCAAACCCGGTTCTCCCAGATTAGAGTCCGCACACTTTACCACGACACCAAACTGTACCTACGTGATTACATTATGCAAGATGTGCTTCTATTTTTCAAAGTAAAATTTCTTTCTCCCGTTATCACTGGAGTCAGACCATCTTTATAATTTGTCTGGACAACATTTCCTCTTAACCAGGAAATGTGGAGGGTTGGGGATACTGCTTAAAGCTTCTGTGCTTCCAAGGCGATTTTTTTAAAAAAAACATCTAACCTAGTAGGAAGAGCCGGCATTTTCTCCCCTCACCTTTCCTCTGCTGGGCTTTTCTCCTATAGCCCAGGTATTCCTTCAGCTCTTCTATGCAGTCCTCGTGCCGGAAGTATTTCCAGTGGCCCGTCTCCTCGTGGGCCCTTCTGTCGATGTCCCTCCCGTCGTAGGCTTCCCAGTGATAATACCTTCTTTTGGTCTGGTCTTCACTCAGCTCACAGCCCTGGATACACTGGAAGGTGTGAAACCCTGGGAAAGGAGGAGGAGGAGTCTGCAGAGGGTGGCCACGGATGGAACTGAAGAATATAGGGCAGCCCGCCCCCAATCCCAGCCCCCCACTCACACAAAAGGCCAGTCTATGCTAAGGCCGGTCCAGGCTGATATAATTTTTTTTTACAGAAATGTATTCTAGTGGCACCTTTAAGACCAACAAAGTTTAATTCTGGGCATACGTTTTTGTGTGCATGCAGAAATTTTTTAAAGACCAACAAAATTTTATTCGAGTTGTGGCAGAACAAAATTTTATTCGCGTTGTGGCAGAATGCAGGCCAGAGCAGGCCCTGTTCCACCCTGCCCTCCAAGGTTTTCCCAACACCTGGAGAGGCTTTTCTTTCTTGGATAACCACTGCCACCACCTGACCTTTGAAAGGAGTTGCCTGCTGGGACTCCCGGCTTCCCTTCCCAGTTCTGAGGCCTTGCCTCTGTGTCTCCCACTGCCCAGCACCTGGTCGCCACAGGGACCGTTTACTGCCTTGTGTGCCCCTGGAGGAATAGCTGCTTGCCAACTGCCTGCCTTCCCCACCCCCCGTGGTGTGTCCGAGATGGTGGAGGTCTGTGTGGTACAGAGAACCACTACCAGCATCAAAAGTTATAAAGTATTCATTAAGAAAATATCATTTTTTTAAAAGGCGTGTGCTCCTTTAAGCAGAGTGGGGTGCTGTAGCTGACTAATTTAGCACTGAGCAAGGGGGTTGGAGTAAGTGACCTCTAGGACCCCTTCTAACTCTGCGTCATGAAACTGGCCTCCTTTAAGAGTTTTTCTGCCTTTACAGAAGTCATCTCCCCCACCTGCCGGCTGGTTATCAGAATTGTTGCTTAGGCTGGCAGAAGTGATTAACTTGCAGCAGCTGAGAACTGTCCTCTAAACTGGTCGACAGCTTGCAATTTAGAGCTCTCTCCTGGTCACAGCTTTCTATTGGCTGAATGGCTTTTCTTTCTGCACTGAGAACTTCAGCCCCACCAGGAAAAAAATTGCCCCACAAGCCATGGAGCCTGGAGGGAATGGGTCCAAAGAGCGTGCTCCCCGTTTTAACTCACCCCCGGTCTGGTTGTAGTGATTCTGCAGAATCAAGAGGTAATCTCGGAGCCACCTCTCGTTGACGTGCACCAGGTCGGTCTGTTCGTTCCAGTACTGCTCGTTCAGATTCGCCTCCATCCAGGGTGCCCGAGGGACGACCCTTCTCGTGTGGCTGTCAAAGTACTCGATGGGCTGGCCATCCAAATAGCCTGCTTCTATGAAACGGGGCAACCCCTGGCCAAACTTGGTCACGACTGTGCGGAAATAGAAGAGAGAGTGTGCAGTGGAACCTGCAAGGGAAGAGAGGGGGAGGAGTTAGGAAGCCCGGAGCCCAGACAGGGTTGCCGGCTCTGGGTTGGGAAATACCTGGAGATTTCTGGGGGTGGAGCCTGGAGAGGGCGGGGTTTGGGGAAGGGGAGGGACCTCACTGGAGTGTAATGCCACATAGAGCCCACCCTCCAAAACAGCCATTTTCTCCAGGTGAACTGATTTCTGTGGCTTGGAGAGCAGTTGTAACCAATGCTCCCTCTAAGCTGTGGAGTCTTGTGAGCAAAAATTCTACTTTGTGAGCTCCACTGGCATTAAAATTGTGAGCGAGCCTTTAGGCTACTGCATAAATTAGTTTACTCTGGAACCCTCCCTTCCTGAGTGAAGATAAAAATGTGTGAGCTGGAGGCTAAAAAACTACGAGCTAGCTCACACTAACTCGGCTTAGAGGGAACACTGGTTGTAATTCTGGAAAGAGCTCTCTCAGGGTGTGTCTGTTGTGGGAAGGGGAAGGAAAAGGAGATTGTCAGCCGCTCTAAGACTCCTTCGGGTAGTGAAGGGCGGGGTATAAATCCAATCTCCTCTTCTTCTTCAAAATGTTTCAAGTTACAGAAATGGATGGCTTCTTTAAAAAAGAGTAATGAATTTACACCTAATGTAAGGGCTCCAAAGCCTTTATAACATACAAGGGCAAGGGCAGAATTCCCGTTGTAGTTTCTGCCTGGGATGGTCTCTCTTTACCACTGAGGCACAGCCCCTAAACGGCTCTTCTTGCTTCACACAAATGGGATTTTTTAAGTCACACTCAAGGGTGCGTGTGAACTACATACTTTCGGGAGAGAGCACACGGCGGAAGCAAATTCCCTGCGTATCTGACGGAGAGAACTACGCTCTCCCCAGCCACGTTCTCCAGATCTCCAGCAAAGTCCCAAGCTGGAGTTGGCAATCTTCTCTCTCTAAAGTGCGTTCATGTTTTAAGGGTAGAATGCTTCCCTGGTGCAGAAATCCGAAGGCCTTTCCAAAGCGCAGGGTCGCCATATGGATCGCCAGCCCCCCCCCCCCAGGCCCCATTCGGACCGCCAGCCCCCCCCCCCCCCCGCTGGAGGCGGGGATCCCCTGCAACCTGGCCCCGCTCCCTGCTGCTGATCAGCTGGCTGGCAGGAAAATTTACCAAGAGAAAGCGGAAGGCCCAGGCCACGTTGCCAACGTCGCATAGGAAGTGACATCCTCACACCAGTGACGTTTGGGCGACGCTCTGGTGTTTGGGCAAAACCTCTATGGTAGAAGCCATTTATACCATAGAGCTTCTGCCCAAATACCAGAGTGCCACAGCAACGTGGTGTCACTTCCTGTGTGATGCCAGCGGAAGGCCCAGGCCACGTTGCCAACATCACATAGGAAGTGACATCCTCACACCAGCAATGTTTGGGCGACGCTCTGGTGTTTGGACAAAACCTTTATGGTAGAAGCCATTTTTACCATAGAGCTTCTGCCCAAATACCAGAGTGTCACAGCAACGTGGTGTCACTTCCTGTGTGATGCCAGCAATGTGGCTTGGGCCTTCCTCTTTTTCCTGGTAAGTTGCCCCCATTCCTCACTGGTTGACAGGAGGGACCTGGTAACTGTAATATCCATATCCACACTGGGATATTCCAAGAGACTGGGAGTCTGAACTTGGGGAGAGACCTCCGTGGGGCACAATGCCATAGAGTCCACCCTCCAAAGCAGCCAATTCCTCTAGGGAACTGATTTATTTATTTGATTTTTACTCCACCTTCCCTGCCAAGTCAGGCTCAGGGCAGCTTACACAAGAAACAATGTAAATATCAATGTAAAATACACAAAAGTTATTAAAATCAAGAAGAAGAAGAAGAAGAAGAGGAGGAGGAGGAGGAGGAGGAGATTGGATTTATACCCTGCCCTTCACTTGGAGTCTCAGAGCGGCTGACAAACTCCTTTCCCTCCCCACAACAGACACCCTGTGAGGTAGGTGGGGCTGAGAGAATTCTGACACAAACTGCTCTTTTTCAAGGACAGCTGTGTCAGGGCTTGTGACTGACCCAAGGTCACATCAGCAGGTGCAAGTGGAGGAGTGGGGAATCAAACCCAGTTCTCCCAGATTAGAGTCCGCGCACTTGTTATACAAACAGATTCCCAGTAAAATGAAGTCAAAATGAGGAGGAAGTGTTTCAATTGCAATCAAGACACCTGAAAACAGTTGGAATGACATTATCATGAAAATAACATTTAAAAAGAAGAGAAGAAGAAGAGATTGGATTTATACCCTGCCCTTCACTTGGAATCTCAGAGCGGCTGACAAACTCCTTTCCCTTCCCCTCCCCACAACAGACACCCTGTGAGGTGGGTGGGGCTGAGAGAGCTCTGACACAAACTGCTCTTTTTCAAGGACAGCTGTGCCAGAGCTTGTGACTGACCCAAGGTCACATCAGCAGGTGCAAGTGGAGGAGTGGGGGAATCCAACCCGGTTCTCCCAGATTAGAGTCTGCACACTTAACCACTACACCAAATTTACAGAATGATAGCGGTATAGCTACAATAAAGTGCATTTATCGATCCAGCATTATCGGTGGGCTCAGGCTGCAAACAGATTGGCACGGGGCATAGATGATGACACAGCTCCTTACCTAAATGCCTGGCGAAAGAGCTCCGTTTTCGTGGCCCTGCAGAACTGTGAAAGGTCCCACAGGG
>NW_015163240.1:25320-33101 GCF_001447785.1 Gekko japonicus | reverse complement strand
TAGGACCGGGGGGGGGGAACGATTTTGAGACCCTGACCGTAGTGCTCTCTGGGGAACGTGTGGGGTAGTCTGGAGATCAGTTGTAATTCTGGGATATCTCCAGGTCCTATCTGGAGTTTGGCAACCCTACCCATGCATGGCACGACCACACTTGCTCCATCCAAACCCTTACCCTGGATGGCACAGAGGGCATCCTTCTCATCGCTGCCGTCCCCACAGCTGTCTTCCCCATCACAGGCCAAAAGTCCGGGGATGCAGCGCCCATTCTTGCACGCGAACTGGTCGTCGGCACAAGTGCAGTTGGCTTCGTCGCTGTCATCCAGACAGTGGTCCACGCCGTCGCAGGTCCAAAACTCGTACACGCATCGCCCGTTTCGGCACTGGAACTGGGCCTCGGTGCAGGTGCAGTTGGCTTCGTCGCTGTCGTCCCCACAGTGGTCGAACCCGTCGCAGCTCAGTTCGAGGGGCACGCAGCGCCCATTGGCGCACTGGAACTGGCTCTCGCCACAGGCGCAGCCGGCTTCGTCGCTGCCGTCCCGACAGTTGTCATCTCCATCGCAGAGTTCGTCCTCCTCCACCCGATGTCCATTCTTACACTGGAAGAACTGGCAAGGGCAGCTGGCTTCGTCGCTGTCGTCCCCGCAGTCATCGTAGCCGTCACAGGTCCAGAGCTCAGGTATGAACTCCCCGTTCTGGCACTTGAATTCATTGAGGAAGCAGAAAGGGCTGCAGAGATCTTCATCCCCATCATCCCTGCAGCCTTCACCTGAAAGCAGCAGCAGGAGGAGTCATTTACAAATGGCTAGCAATTTTTAAAGATTCAGAATCTGACTTTTGTTCATCATGTTGAAATAATTTGGTAAAAGTAGTTAGATATTCAGAGTTGGCAATGGATCGTTGTTCACTGGAGAGGAGGCACATTCTTTCTATGCAAAAATCTTTATTTCTAAAGGGAAAGGTACACGGGAAATCTACAAAACAACAAACACTTAAGACTACATCCTTGCTATTACAAGTACAACAACAGACTGACTGACCACAGGATTGGTAAATGAAGATTCTTCTTTCTCCTTGACCCTAGAAGGAAATCACCTGAATGCATTAACCAATGATTGTTAGTAAAGAGGCTCCAGTTTCCTGGGCTTTCTCCCCATTGGCTTTGCGCCAGGTTCCCTTCCAGGTCAGTCGAAACAATAGCGCACAAGGTAAACACATTAACCCTATGATGACTGAATTTAGACCTTGCAACATACATATTTCCAACACATCACTCATAGAATCGTAGAGTTGGAAGGGATCTCCGGGTTCATCTAGTCCAACCCCCTGCACAGTGTAGGAAATTCACAAATACCTTCCCTCCCCACACTCCCAGTGACCCCCTGTTCCATGACCAGAAGATGGCAAAAAACCTCCAGGATCCCTAGCCAAACTGGACTGGAGAAAAATTGCTTCCTGACCCCAAAGTGGCAATTGGCATTTCCCTGGCCATGTTAGAAAGGGCCACAAGAACTAAGCACTGAGGCAACCCTTCCTGCCCTCCCTCTCATGATCTGCCTAAGTTCACAGAATCTGCATTGCTGTCAGATGGTCATCTAGCCTCTGTTTGGAAAACTCCAAAGAGGGAGAGCCCCCCACCTCCCGAGGAAGCCTGTTCCACTGATTTAATTTCAACCCTTTGGTTCTGGTCCGACCTTCTGGGGCAACAGAAAACAACTCCATACCATCCAGTCCAACACTCTGTGTCACACAGCGGCCAAAACTCAGATGCCATCAGGAGGTCTACCAGTGGGGCCAGAACTGCCACAAATTAATTAGTCTTTAAGCTGCTACTGGACTCTTGCTTTTGTAAAAGTGTTGTGTACTAAGGATGAGTCAGCCTCAACTAGCCCTGGGGTCAGGTTGAGCTTGCATCCACAAACAATGGCTGGCTAGGATCCTGTAATGGACCGATAGAGAAACAATGTAATGGTAAATAGCCTATCGTTGGGAGTGGGGTGTGTTTGGGGTGTGGTGTCTTGCATGCTTAAAAACCAAGCTTCTGCCAGGGATTTTCAGTCCTCCTTCTCCTTGCTGAAATCACTTATAAAGAGAGCTGGTCACTACACTTGGGGTCTGTTCATCCATGGAACCCACTATTTAATAGAAAGGTATGTGAAGGGCCTCTGCCTTGCATGCCAAAGGTCCCAGGTTCAATCCCTAGCAGAAGCTCCAGTTAAAAGGACCAGGCAGCAGACGATGTGAACGACCTCTGTCTGAGACCCTGGAGAGCCTCTACCGGTTTGAGTAGACCATACTTACTTTAGTGGTACTTCCTTGAAGAATGTCGAGGAGATAGTGGTGAACCACAAAGTTTCTCCCTCAGTGTTTAGATTGTTCTATGACTGCACCAACCTGGAAGGGGTTAAATGCCCTCCTGGTGTTGTCTTAGAACAGACTCCATCTCAAAGCTAGGGACTACATTGTTTTTATCACACAAACCTGATATATGTTGTCGAAGGCTTCCACCAGGAGGTCCACCAGTGGAGCCAGAACTCTGGAAGCCCTCCCACTGTTGCCCCCCAAGCACAAAAAATACAGAGCATCACTACCCCAGACAGAGTGTCCCAGCTATACCTTGTGGCTAATAGCCACTCATAGGCCTCTGCTCCAGATGTTTATCCAGTCCCCGCTTGAAACTGTCTACGCTTGACCTGAAGTCCCTCACACGCTTATAGCCTAACCCACCTCATGGGGCTGTTGTGAGAATAAAATGGAGGAGGGCAGTGGAATATAAGCAGCATTTGCGACTCCATTAGGGAGAAAGGTGAAAAACCTGAAGGTTTTTTGTCATCTTCTAGGCATGGAACAGGGGCCACTGCGGGTGGGGGTGTGTGTGCTTGTGAATGTCCTGCATTGTGCAGGGGGTTGGACTAGATGACTCTGGAGGTCCCTTCCAACTCTGTGATTCTATGAATAAAGTAAATAAATATAAATAAATGTTGGGGAAAGGTGTGAAAACAAATAAGCCAACAAAACTTCTCTACCTGGGAAGGGACTGTGTAGGTTAGAAAACAATGCAACCAATGCTCCCTCTAAGCTGTGGAGTCTTGTGAGCAAAAATTCTACTTTGTGAGCTACCGGCATTAAAGTTGTGAGCGAGCAATTTGGCTGCTGCAAATATTAGTTTGCTCTGGATTTGCTCTTCCTGAGCGGAGACACAAATGTGTGAGCCAGAGGCTAAAAAACTGTGAGCTAGCTCACACTAACTCAGCTTAGAGGGAACACTGAATGCAAC
Organism: Gekko japonicus; assembly: GCF_001447785.1. Classification (NCBI taxonomy): domain Eukaryota; kingdom Metazoa; phylum Chordata; class Lepidosauria; order Squamata; family Gekkonidae; genus Gekko; species Gekko japonicus. The sequence continues at coordinate 29,827 of NW_015163240.1, read as the reverse complement.
CATGGTTGGATTGTTTTCTAACCTACGGACATGATAGACAGTTATCAAACTGTGCATGGTAGAGAACTTTTCTCTCCCATGATACTAGAACTTGGGGGGGGGGCACCCAGAGAAGCTGTTGGGCTACCAGAAATAGCACAAAGTGTCAAGTGGGTAGCTGTGTCGGTCTGTAGCACGAGAACAAGATTAGAGTCCAGTAGCACTTTAGAGACCCAGGGGTCATTTCCTGCAGGAGCGCACAGGAACAGAACTCCGGCAGTAAAGAGCCCAGGGGGTGGGCACATGCAACAAGCCCCGCTCCCTGCTCCCAGCAGCCCTCAGTCAGATCAAGAAGCAGCCAGGTAAGTTGCAGAGCCCCCCCCCAGCCCAAAACAGTCCGGTGGCACCTTTAAGACCAAGCTTTATTCAGGTACAAGCTCTCCCTCCTCTGCGAGGACAGACCTGCAGGTTCCTCCAACCTCCCCAGCTAGTAATCCAAAACAGTCCAGTGGTACCTTTAAGACCAAGTTTTATTCAGGTACAAGCTCTCCCTCCTCTGCCGGGACAGATCTGCATGTTCCTCCCCCCCCCCCAGCTAGCAATCCAAAATAGTCCAGTGGTACCTTTAAGACCAAGTATTATTCAGGTACAAGCTCTCCCTCCTCTGCGAGGACAGATCTGCATGTTCCCACCCCAACAGCTAGCAATCCAAAAGAGTCCAGTGGCACCTTTAAGACCTAGTTTTATTCAGGTACAAGCTCTCCCTTCTCTGTGAGGACAGATCTGCACGTTCCCCCCCCCCAACTAGATAGCAATCCAAAACAGTCCAGTGGAGCCTGAGTGGTGGGTGTTGCCTTCTGACACACTTCCGGTGATGTCAGGGTGTGTGGCATATGCAAATAAGTTATGCTAATGAGTTATGCTAATGAGCTCCTGCACCTCTTTTTCTACGAAATGACCCCTGTAGAGACCAACAACATTTTGGGGGTATAAGCTTTCAAGAATCAACACTTTGGTTCTCCAAAGCTTACACCCTGGAAATCTTGTTGTTGCTATTTAAGGAGAGAGAAATTGATTACAAATCAAATTGATTAATCGATTAAAACATTGATTAGCTGGCGGGACTCACTGCAATGGGGTGCAGTGATGGCTACTCATTTTAAAAGGGGACTCAGCAAACTCAGGGGGAACATCTGTGGCTATTAGTCACGCTGGCTGATGAGTGGGAATTCCTTGCTCAGAGGCAGAAGCCCTGAGAACGTCAACTGCCGGGAGGAAGAAGGTGGGGAGTGTGGGTGGACTTTGGCCCTGCTTGTGGGAAACAGGATGCCGGACTTGACGGACCTTGATCTGGTCCAGCAGGGCTCTTCTGAGGTTCTCATCTCTGGCAGCAGTTCCCTTAGGCACAGAAAAGTCCTTCCCAAGACCGGCTTCCGGAGGTCTTATTTTAAAATAGGAATCGCCAGAGAAGGGATTTAATATGGCAACATGTATTTGTGCTCCTGGGGAGGGGTCTTATCATCCAATCACATTTGCACCCTAGGGGAAGAAAAAGAAGACACCCTCTTCTCCTCCCTCCTTCATAAGAACATAAGAAGAACCCCGCTGGATCAGACCAATAGTCCTTCTAGTCCAGCCTCCTGTCTCACACAGTGGCCAACCAGTTCCTCTGGATAGATAACAACAGGGCACAGAGGCCGAGGCCTTCATAAGAACATAAGAAGAGCCCTGCTGGATCAGACCAATAGTCCTTCTAGTCCAGCAACCTTTCTAACACAGCCGCCGACCAGTTCCTCTGGAGGGCCAACAACAGGGCACAGAGGCCGAGACTTTTTAAGAACATCAGAAGAGCCCTGCTGGATCAGGCCAATAGTCCATCTAGTCCAGCATCCTGTCTCACACAGTGGCCAACCAGTTCCTCTGGAGGGCCAACAACAGGGCACATAGACCGAGACTTTTTAGGAACATCAGAAGAGCCCTGCTGGATCAGGCCAATAGTCCATCTAGTCCAGCATCCTGTCTCACACAGTGGCCAACCAGTTCCTCTGGAGGGCCAACAACAGGGCACAGAGGCAGAGGCCTACGTAAGAACGCAAGAAGAGCTCTGCTGGATCAGGCCAATAGTCCCTCTAGTCCATAATCCTGCCTCAAACAGTGGCCCACCAGTTCCTCTGGACGACCAACAACAGGGCACGGAGGCCGAGGCCTTCATAAGAACGTAAGAAGAGCCCTGCTGGATCAGACAAATAGTCCCTCTAATCCAGCATCCTGTCTCACACAGTGGCCAACCAGTTCCTCTGGAGGGCCAACAACAGGGCACATAGACCGAGACTTTTTAGGAACATCAGAAGAGCCCTGCTGGATCAGACCAGTGGTCCATCCAGTCCAGCATCCTGTCTCACACAGGAGCCAACCAGTTCCTCTGGAGGGCCAACAACAGGGCCTAGAGGCCAAGGCCTTCATAAGAACATCAGAAGAGCCCTGCTGGATCAGGCCAATAGTCCATCTAGTCCAGCATCCTGTCTCACACAGTGGCCAACCAGTTCCTCTGGAGGGCCAGCAACAGGGCATAGAGGATGAGGCCTTCCCCTGATGTGACCTCCTGGTTCTGGGATTCAGAGGATTAGTGCCTCTGAATACAGAGGTTCCCTCAGCCATCATGGCTAGCAGCCATTGATAAGTCTTATCCTCCAAGAATCTACCTAATCCACTCTTTAAAATGTTTGTTCCTGTGGCCATCACTACATCCTCTGGTAGTGAATGCCACATTTACATCTGTGTAAAGCAGTATTTCCTTTTGTCCATCCTGAACCCACTGCCCGTCAGCTTCATTAGATGCCCTGGAGATCTAATATTTTGGGAGAGGGAGAAAAAGTTCTCATGGTCCACTCTGTTCATCCCAGGCATAATTTTATAAACCTCTATGACGTCCCTCCTTAGTCATGACTTGGGTCAGTCACAGTTCTCTCACGAGCAGTTCTCGAGAGAGAGCTCTCTCAGCCCCACCTACCTCACAGGGTGTCTGTTGTGGGGAGGGGAAGGGAAAGGAGATTGTAAGGAACTCTGAGACTCCTTCGGGTAGTGAAGGGTGGGGTATAAATCCAATCTCCTCCTCCTCCTCCTTTCTAAGCTGAAAAGTCCCATACCCTTCAGCCTTTCCTCCTAGGGAAGGTGCGCCAACCCTCTCAGCATCTTGGTTGCCCTCCTAGTTACTTTTCCTATTTCTGCAATGTCCTTCTTGAGAGACGGTAACCAGAACTGGACACAGTATTCCAAATGAGGCCACATCAGATATCCATACAAGCAGGGCTATTTTTGGGCAGGAACGCACAGGAACGGAGTTCTGGCTGGCTCCTGAGTTGGCCACGCCCAGCAGGAACTCATTAGCATAATAGGCCACACCCAATAGCAGAAATGCATTAGGATTGGCTACATTAGGGGTGTGTGGTCTAACATGCAAAGGAGTTCCTGCTACAAAAAAGCCCTGAGTTTTGACAACAAACAAGGTAAACAGAATAAGAAGGGAAAGGTGGTTGTGGCTGGATGACCACACTTCTGGTAACATGGGGGTGTGGCCTAATGTGCTAATGAGCGGTGCTGTCGGGGTGTGGCCTAATATGCTAATGAGTTTTGCTGTTGGGTGTGACCTATTATGCTAATGAGTTCCTGCTGGGCTTTTTCTACAAAAAGAGCCCTGCAACAAGGGCATTACAACACTGGCCATTTTATGCTCAATCCTTTTCCTAACAATCCCTAACACAGACTTCCCAAAATCTCAGGGCGTCTTCCGCATGAAGAACTGGACAGACATCAAGGGGAACAGAGGAGAAGAGGGTGAAGGAGAAAGGAACACACAGGGATGGCGGGTCAGGGAAACGGCTCCTTCAAAAACAGCTCCTTCAGAGGTTTCAGAGCTGTGCTCAGATAAGCAGGAAAACACACACAAAGAAACACTCATGAAGCAGGAAAACACACATACACACACAAAGCTTATTTGGAGTGAATCAGCCCCTTGGTCAATGAAGGCCAGTATTTCCTACTCAGACTGGCAGCAGCTCTTCCAGGATCTCAGTCAGAGGTCTTTCACATCACCTTCTGCCTGGTCTTCAACTGGAGATGTTGGGGATTGAACCTGAGACCTTCTGTAAGCCAAGCAAATGCTCTGCCTCTGAGCCACACCCCCACCCCTGCTGTATGTCAACCATACTGACACAACTCTCTCTTGTTCCTATAATGGGACTCACCTAATTCTTCTTGTGTTTGCAAAAACAGACTGATGAGGGGGAAAGGATTGGCCCAGAGGTTGGCGTCTGATCTGGAGAAAGAGGGTTCAGATCTGCCCGTGGACACATGAAGCTGTCTTCTACTGAATCAGGACCATTAATTAATTATTTTTTTGAAACCCCGAGAGGATAATTTTATTGGTTTTTCAATAGACTACATAACTACAACAGAAAATATAGGGAGGGGACTACGGCTAGGGATAAAGAAAAGCTACCCAAAAATCCCAAGAGTAGAAGAGTAGGAG
>NW_015163240.1:22936-23091 GCF_001447785.1 Gekko japonicus | reverse complement strand
TAAGGAAAGAATTTGTAGGCACATAGATGAACAAAACCTACTGAGGAAGACTCAGCATGGGTTCTGTAAGGGAAGATCTTGTCTCACTAACCTGTTAGTGTTCTTTGAGGGGGTGAACAAACATGTGGACAAGGGGGATCCAATAGATATTGTTT
>NW_015163240.1:22629-22808 GCF_001447785.1 Gekko japonicus | reverse complement strand
TTATATCTTGGATAAAACTTTGTTGGTCTTAAAGGTGCCACTGGAATCGGACTTTGTTCTGCATGCACACAGAAGCTTATACCCAGAACAAAACTTGGTCGGTCTTAAAGGTGCCCTTGGACTTGAACTTTAGTCTGCAGCTTCAGACAACACGGGGACCCACCAGAAACAATCTAACT
>NW_015163240.1:22187-22485 GCF_001447785.1 Gekko japonicus | reverse complement strand
AGATCTTGGAGTCGTTGTAGATAACTCACTGAAAATGTCGAGACAGTGTGTGACTGCAATAAAGAAGCCCAATGCTATGCTGGGGATTATTAGGAAGGGTATTGAAGACAGATCAGCCAATATCATAATGCCCCTATATAAATCAATGGCGCAACCTCATTTGGAATACTGTGTGCAATTCTGGTCACCACACCTTAAAAAGGATATTATAGCTTTGGAAAAAGTGCAGAAAAGGGCAACTCTAATGATAAAAGGGTTGGAACACTTTCCCTATGAGGAAAGGTTAAAGCGCTTAGGG
>NW_015163240.1:21893-22102 GCF_001447785.1 Gekko japonicus | reverse complement strand
GAAAGAGGTACTTTTCTCCCTTTCTCACAATACAAGAACTCGTGGGCACTCAATGAAATTGCTGAGCGGTCGGGTTAGAACGGATAAAAGGAAGTCCTTCTTCACCCAAAGAGTGATTAACATATGGAATTCACTGCCACAGGCAGTGGTGGCGGTTACAAGCATGGACGGCTTCAAAAGGGAATTAGATAAGCATATGTAGCACAGGG
>NW_015163240.1:21485-21814 GCF_001447785.1 Gekko japonicus | reverse complement strand
AGTGGGAGGGCTTCTAATGTCCTGGCCCCACTGGTGGACCTTCTGATGGCACCTGGTATTTTTGGCCACTGTGTGACACAGAGTGTTGGACTGGATGGGCCTTTGGCCTGATCCAACATTGGCATCTCTTATGTTCTTAAGATGCGGGGCATTGAATCTGCCAAACCCTTTGTCACCTTTGCTTTTTGCCCTCTCTACCGAACCCTTAGTGGAACTGATTAGGAAACAGACCACAAGGCATCACTATAAATGGCCGTGACTACAAAATAAGTCTCTTTGCAGAAGATATGACCCTCTGCCTTAGAAACCCTACTTCCTCTTTAAGAGCG
>NW_015163240.1:4747-21307 GCF_001447785.1 Gekko japonicus | reverse complement strand
GAGCGGTTAGAGGCAACACTTCATAATTTTGGTCGTATATCTGGACTAAAAACGAATCTGACGAAATCTGAAATCTACCCCATCAAACTAAACTCATCCTTATCTGACTCCATTAAAGCCTTAAGGTAAAGGTTTCCCTTGCTCGAAAGCCAGTCGGCTCTGACTCTAGGGGGCGGTGCTCACCTCCGTTTCCAAGCCGAAGAGCCAGCCAGCGCTGTCCGAAGACTTTTCCGTGGTCATGTGGCCGGCATGACTAGACGCCAAGGCGCACGCAACACTGTTATCTTCCCACCAAAGTGGTACCTATTTATCTACTTGCAATTTCTTGCTTTCGAACGGCTAGTTTGGCAGGAGCTGGGGCCAGAGACGGGAGCTCACTCCGTCACGCGGCACTCGGGTCTCGAACGGCCGGACTACAGACCTTCCAGCCTGCAGTTCAGCGTCTTAACCACTTGAGCCACCACCTTTAAAGCCTTATATCCCTACAAGTGGATAATGAAATCGTGGAACTATTTAGGCAGGACAATCTCTATATACATTTAAGGGATTTGAAATCCCACAACTACCACAAACTATCCCAACAGAGCGCCTTCTTTTTGAAAGGCATCACCTGTCCCCTGATCCTTTGACCTGAAGATGTGGCGCACTGAACCCGCGACCTCCTGGCTGCGGTCACACACACGAAATCACCCACTCTCCATCCACTTTCAGTGCACTTTCCAACCGGATTTTACTGTGTGAGCTGGCAAGATCCAGTTGGAACGTGGATTGAAAGTGGATGATTGTGTGTGTGTGTGACCACAGCCTCTCTGGTTGCAGCCTCTGGTTGACAAGCAGATGCTCTGCCAGCGGTTGGCGGCCCCTCCCTTCCCCCACCCTGCGCTCTCCACGTGCCCAGAAAGTGCCCCCTGCTGGGTTGAGCCCTCTGCCAAGGGATGCGGCTCCCTGCCAGCGCCTTCCCCGAGTTCCCTTCCACCCAGAAATCCCTTCTCAGGGGGGAAATAAAATCCAGGCTCCTAGCAACCCGTGCACGTGCGCAAGGCATGGATCTGGGTGCCCATTCTGCCCTCCCCAGCCCATAAGGGGCAGTTCAGACCCAGAAGCAGTGTTCCCTCTAAGCCGAGTTAGTGTGAGCCAGTTCACAGGTTTTTAGCCTCTGGCTCACAGAGCGAACTAATTGATGCAGCATCCAGATCGCTGGCTCACAGCTTCGATGCCAGTAGGTCACAAATTAGAATGTTTGCTCACGAGACCCCACAGCTTAGAGGAAGCATTGCTTGCAACCCGTTGCGCACAGGACACGCATGTGCACAGGGCATGGATCTGGGTGCTGGTTCTGCCCTCCCCAGCTCATGGGGGGCAGTTCAGACCCAGAAGCAGTGCTCCCTCTAAGCTGAGTTAGTGTGAGCCAGCTCACAGGTTTTTAGCCTCCTCCGGCTGACAGAGCAAACTAATTTATGCAGTAGCCAAACCGCTGGCTCACCGCTTCAATGCCAGTAGGTCACAAATTGGAATTTTGGTTCACAAGACTCCACAGCTTAGAGGGAGCATTGCTTGCCCCCAGTGTTCCCTCTAAGCTGAGTTAGTGTGAGCTAGCTCACAGTTTTTTCGCTTCCGGCTCACACATTTTTGTCTTTGCTCAGGAAGGATGGCTCCAAAGCAAACTGATTCACGCAGCAGCCAAATCGCTCGCTCAAGTCACAGCTTGAATGCCAGTTGCTCACAAAGTTGAATCCTTGCTCGCAAGACTCCACAGCTTAGAGGGAGCATTGCTTGCAGCCTATTGCAGGGGACACGCACGTGCAGAGGGCACGGATCTGGGTGCCACACCGCCAGCCCTGCCCTTCCCCAGCTCACGGGGAGGGGGCAGTTCAAACCCAGAAGTACTCACCGGAGCAGCCCCCCAAAAGGAGCAGGAGCAGGGCGGCCAGCCCCAGAACCAGCGACGGGCGCTGCAGCCGCGCCATCGGGAGCGCAAGCCGGCGCCTCAGGACTCACTCACTCCGGATCCGCTTGCAGGGAGAAAGGGGGTGGGGTGCGGTGGGAATCCACGGAAGGCAGGGAGGGGGGGGCTGGAATGGGGGGGGGGGGGGGGTAGGGGGGCGACAGGAAACCTCGCGGCGGGAGCAGCGGAGCCGCCTCCGGATTGGACAGAGTCGGTGGGAAAAGTCCGAGCGGGAGAGAAAGCTGGGCTCCTCCGGAGTGTCTTCGGGACACTCGACTTGGAGAATAAATGAGGAGGGGAGAGGCCCCAGTTCAGGGGCAGGAGGTGGTGGGCATGAGGGACTCCGTGCCAAGTTGGGTCTCCAGGGTCGCAGGGAACCCCCCCGCCGCCTTCTTGGAGATCGAGAGAGCCACCCAAGGCCAGGAAATCCGGGATTCACACAAACGGTCATTAACACGTGGGATTCACTGCCGCAGGAAGTGGCGGCGGCGACAAGCACAGACGGCTTCCAGAGGGGGTTGGGTCAGGCCCGCGTAGGCCGGTTTTGTGGCTTGTGGCGCAGTGCTCCCTGTAAGCTGTGGGGGCTTGTGAGCCAAAATTCTTCTTCGTGACCTGCTGGCATTACAGATCTGAGCGTGCGATTTGGCTGCTGCATCAATTGGTTTGCTCTGGAGCAAAGTTCCCTCTAAGCTATCGAGAAAATTCTACTTTGTGAGCTATTGGCATTAAAGTTGTGAGCAGGAGATTTGGCTGCTGCATAAATTAGTTTGTTCTGGAGCCATCCTTCCTGAGCTAAGACAAAAATGTGTGAGCCAGAGGCTAAAAAACTGTGAGCTAGCTCACACTAACTCAGCTTAGAGGGAACACTGCTCTGGAGCCATCCCTTCCTGAGCTCAGACAAAAATGTGTGCGCTGGAGGAGGCTAAAAACCTGTGAGCTAGCTCACGCTAACTCAGCTTAGAGGGAACACTGCTTGCGGGGCAACATTATTTTCTGGTAGAGGCTCCCTCTAAGCTATGGAGTCTTGTGAGCAAAACTTCTACTTTGTGAGGGACTGGCATGAAAGTTGTGAGCCAGCGATTTGGCTGCTGCATACATTGGTTGGCTCTGGGGCCCCCCCATTCCTGAGTGAAGACAAAAATGTGTGAGCTGGAGGCTAAAAACCTGTGAGCTAGCTCACACTAACTCACCTTAGACAGAACCCTGGTGGGCTGCCATTATTTCTCTGCCTGCCTCTAAACAACCAGTTGTCATGATTATAGCACTTTCGAGATCTTTGCAACAGCCCTTCACTAGGAGTCTCAGTTGTTGTTGTTCAGTCGCCTTTCCCTTCCCCTCCCCACAAAAGACACCCTGGGTGGCAGGTGGGGCTGAGAGAGCTCTTTCCAGAACTGTCCTTGAGAGAATAGCTCTGGCAGAACTTGTGACTGACCCAAAGTCATTCAGCAGGTGCAAGTGGAGGAGTGGGGAATCAAACCCGGTTCTCCCAGATTAGAGTCCGCACACTTAACCACCATACCAAACTGGCTCTGGGGTCTGAGACTGAGAGAGAAAAGGATCTTGGGGTCATAGTGTGCAGCTCAATGAAAGGGTCAACCAGATGGGCTGCAGTGGTGTAAAAGGTATACTCTGTGTTAGGGATTATTAGGAAAGGGATTGAAAATCATAGAATCATAGAGTTGGAAGGGACCTCCAGGGTCATCTAGTCCAACCCCCTGCACAATGCAGGAAATTCACAAATACCCCACACCCCCAGTGACCCCTATGCCATGACCAGAAGATGGCAAAAACCCTCCAGGATCCCAGGGGGAAACTATCTATGGTGCGGCCTCATTTGGAAGACTGTTTACAGTTCTGGTCACCAGATCTCAAAAATGACGTGGCAGAGCTGGAAAAAGTACAGAGGAGGGCAACCAAAATAATTAGGGGGTTGGAGCACCTTCCCGAGAAAGAAAGATTGAAGAGTCTAGGACTTCAGAGATGACGAAGGGAGAGGTTTTCTAAAATTATGCATGGTGTGAACACTCTTCTGGTGCTTGGTGGGAGACAGCGGGAGGGCTTCTGGAGTTCTGGAGAGAGTTGACAAAGAGACATTTTTCTCCCTCTCCCAAATTACTAGAACTTCAGGGCATCCAATGAAGCTGATGGGCAGTAGGTTCAGGATAGACAAAAGGAAATACTTCTTTACACAGAGAGTGATTAAAATGTGGAATTCACTGCCAGAGGATGTAGTGATAACCACAGGCACAGACAGCTTTAAAAGGGGATTAAGCAGATTCATGGAGGAGAGATCTACCGGTGGCTGTTAGCCATGGTGATTAAAAAAAACCTCCACATTCAGAAGCAGTTAATCTCTGTATCCCAGAGCCAGGAGGCAACATGGGGGTGGGGAAGGCCTCAGCTTTTGTGTCCTTTTGTTGGCTGTCCAGAGGAACTGGTTGGAAGTGCAGTTTTCCACACATCATCAAGTAAGGTTTTGTACCAAGTTTATTTTAAATTTTGTTGTACAATTACCTAAGATGTAAGTACTAATGTTCATATGTATTATATCATGTATAAGCTTATAGATTCTTGGTCAGAAGAAGACGTTTGTCGAAATGGCATCACATTCCGGAGACCACCGTCTCGCCATCGTTGTCATTTTCTATTTTATGTAATTGGATTTAGAATTTGAATGTATTAGTACCACTTTTGTAATTTTCATATGTATAACATTATTGCTATTGTTAAAGAAACATTGAGCTCACTTTACACAGTTCCTGTGGCTCTATCTTTTCATGGCCACTGCGTGAGACAGGATACTGGACTAGATGGACCACTGGTCTGATCCAACAGGGGTCTTTTTAGGTTCTTATGTAAACAAGCACATCTGGAATTAAGCAACGGGTCCCCTGGGATGTGGTTTCCAGTGCCTTAAGCCCACACATCTCACTGTTTCACAGGCAGCTTCCTAAAGCTACGAAACGTGTTCTAAATTAAAGCCAAGCCTGTTTTCTGGGAGCTAAAACAACCCAAGGGGGGAGAGTTAAAATAGGGTTTTATTTTACCGTTCTATTTTACTGAGAGTTAAATAGGGTTTTGTTTTATTTTACTTTACATTTAACGTTTGGGATTGTAAGCTATCTTGAGTCACAAGGGGAAGGCAGGAGACAAACATTTTAATACGTCGGTTCATTGATAATGGTCCCTTCTGGCTTTCTTGTGGCCCAAATCAAGTTAGATCTTGAGGGTGCGGCCAGCCGGCTGGAACAAGCGGTATTGGGGTTACGGCTTTTGCAATACAGAGAAACAAAACATGTCTTATTTGTTCAGGTATCTGGGGTTCGTTTCAGGAGTTTCAGACTTTGGGAGAGGCTTCATCTGCGCTTGCTTTCTTATCCCTTGCTTATTTTTTGTTTATTCTTAGTTATAGCCTGCATTTCTCCCTGACTGGGGATCCAAAGCAGTTTTTCACGTTGTCCTCCCCCTCCCCTTAATTCTCACAACAACAACCTTGAGAGGTAGATCAGAATGAGAGGTCACCTGGCAGGCTTCCGTGGCTGAGAGAGGGATTCAAACCCGGTCATCTGAAGAAGTGTTTGTGCACATGAAAGCTTATGCCCAGAACTTTACTTTACTTTATTTATATTCCTGCCTATCTGCCAATGAAAGCTGATGGGTAGTAGGGTCAGGACTGACAAAAGGAAATACTTCTTTACACAGCGAGTGATTAAAACGTGGAATTCGCTGCCAGAGGATGTAGTGATGGCCACAGGAATAAACAGCTCGAAAAGGGGATTAGACAGATACATGGGAGAGAAGTCTATCAATGGTGGCTGAGGGGAACCTCCAGATTCAGAGGCACGAAGCGTCTGAATCCCAGAGCTAGGAGGCAACATCAGGGGAAGGTCTCTCTGCCCTGCTGTTGGCCCTCCAGAGGAACTGGTGAGACAGGATGCTGGACCAGATGGACCACTGGTCTGATCCAGCAGGGCTCTTCGTATGATCTTATGTTCTTAAAGTGGCTTAAGTTGTTCTCCTCTCCTCTATTTTGTCCTCACAACAACCCCGTGAGGTAGGTGAGGCTGAGAGCGTGTGTCAGGCCCAAAGTCACCCTTCCATGGAAGCGTAGGGACTCGAACCTGGCTTTCCCAAATCTTACTGCAACACTTCAACCACTGCACATTGAATCAGACCCTTGGTCCATCACGGTCAGTATTGCCTACTCAGACTGGCAGCGGCTCTCCAGGGTCTCGGGCTGAGGTCTTTCCCATCATCTGCTGCCTGATACTTAACTGGAAATGTCGGGGGATTGAACCTGGGACCTTCTGCATGCCAAGCGTATGCTCTTACCCCCGACTCTGAGCCATAGCCTCTCCCCAACCACCACATGGTGCATGGTTCCGGCCACAGCTGACCCCATAATGCTGGCTTGCCGCCCCCCATCTCAGAAACAGACGAGTGCCCTGGGTGACTGCCTAGGTATGCCTAACGGGCAGTCTGACCCTGCGTCTGACTAGACTGGAATGGTCAAAGTTGTCTCTGCCATGGTGGCGACGCCACAACTTCCCGGCTCACCTGGGCAGGATCCTCCTGTGAACCTCCATTTTTATTTTCAAACCAGACTTTCTCTGAGGCGCTCCGGGTGGTGTCCACATCCCCCTCCCCTCATTTTATCGGCACAACAACCCTGCACTTGTGTTGAATACAGGAATGTGAAGAGGGCAAGCCAATAACTGGCCGGTGGTTTGGGACCGTGGCGTGAAATTCAGACCTCGTTTCATGACTGTTTAGCTTTCTCCGGCACGGGATGGAAGGAAGGCGACTCCGGCGGAGCAGAAGAGAGACCTTTGTTTCCCACAGACTCTGCTCTGAAGCTCTTTTACTCCATTGTGACTTTGCCTTGGGACTCTTTGAGGCATGCGAGAGACGACCCAGCCTGTCCATCCTCCTCTGCTCTTCTCTTCTGACTGTCCTTTGAGGGTCTTTGCTTTGCTGACAATCCCTGCCTTTTTCCCCCTGAAAGAATTTTTCCCCTCAGGGGCTCTCTCTGCGAGAACACATGTCTCTTTCAAAAATGTAGCGTGCGGTGTGCCTGAAAAGAGCAGAAATGCTGGGGTAACTGGTGGGCCAAACATTGATAAGAGATGTTGACATTTTCTGGAGAAGCCGCTGCCGTTATCTCTTCGGTATGAGTAGACCCAGTGACGGGTTTGAGTATGTTGGTTCGCTTGCTAGTGACTGGCTGACCCAGCACATTTAATTGCATTATTTCAATTCACACAGGGTATCTTAGAACATAAGAATGTAAGAGGAGGAGGAGCAGAAGAAGAAGGAGGAGGAGGAGGAGGAGATTGGATTTATACCCCGCCCTTCACTTGGAGTCTCAGAGCGGCTTACAAACTCCTTTCCCTTCCCCTCCCCACAACAGATACCCTGTGAGGTAGGTGGGGCTGAGAGAGCTCTGACAGAAACTGTCCTTGAGAAAACAGCTCTGACAGAACTTCGGCTTGCCCAAGGCCATCCAGCAGCTGCAGGTGGAGGAATGGGGAATCAAACCCAGTTTTCCCAGATTAGAGTCCGTGCACTTAACCACTACACCAAACTGGTTCTGAAGAGAAGCCAAGTTGGGTCAGGCCAATGGGCCATCCAGTCCAACACTCTGTGTCACACAGTGGCCAAAACCTGTGCCAACAGGAGGTCCACCAGCAGGGCCAGAAGCCCACCCACTGTTGCCCCCCAAAGCCCAAGAATACAGAGCATCACTGCCCCAGACATAGTCTTCCATCTATACTATGTGGCTAATAGCCACTCATGGACCTCTGCTCCAGATGTTTATCCAATCCCCTCTTGAAGCTGTCTGTGCTTGTAGCTGCCGCCACTTCCTGCGGAAGTGAATTCCGCGTTAATTACCTTTTGGGTGAAGAACTTTGGGCTGCTGAACTTCTAAATAAAAATGGATGTGAGAATAAGGAAAGAGGAGCGGTGAATAAGGAACTGGGAACCAGCTTCACCCTCATTTTTGGCTGACTTTGGAAGATCTTTGCTGTGACTCATTTCCCTGCCTATTTGTGAGAGGAAGATTTCCACCATTGGGAATCCGTTTTGGAGAGGATTTCTTGACCTCCTCAACTCCCCTTGACCACTCATTTTGAGGGGGGCAGTCAGTGACCTGGCTGGAATGACTTTCCCTCATTCAGTGGGCCCCGGGGTCTGTCCTTTTGGGAGTTGCCATTGGAGAGCCAGTTTGGTATAGTGGTTAGGAGCGCAGACTCTAATCTGGGAGAACCGGGTTTGATTCCCCGCTCCTCCACATGCAGCTGTTGGTGTGACCTTGGGTCAGTTACAAGTTCTTTCAGAGCTGTTCTCTCAGGACCAGTTCTCGAGAGAGAGCTCTCTCTCAGCCCCACCTACCTCACAGGGTGTCTGTTGTAGGGAAGGGCAAGCCAGGAGATTGTAAGCCGCTCTGAGACACTTTCAGGTAGTGAAGGACAGAGTATAAATCCAATCTCTTTTCTTCTCTTCTTGACAGCATACCTGAGCAATACAGTGGCAGGGCCAACATTTCCCCTTCTCTTGAGAGGCATCAAGAAAGTGAATGAATGCCAGCTACCAAGGATCTGCTGTGTGTCTTCCTTAAGTTAGGAAGAGAGAAACAGGCTGCCTCTGAAGGAAAGGGCGGCACGATTCTTCTGCCTTTTCAATTTCATGTTCCAGGCAGAAGAAAAAAAGAAGAGCCCTGCTGGGTCAGACTAGTGGCCCATCTAGTCCAGCATCCTGTCTCTCACAGTGACCAGCCAGTTGCCCAGAAGGGCCAAACAAACAGGGCATAGAGGCCGACTCCTCCCCACTCCTCTACATGATGCCAGCTAGGTGACCTTTGGTCACTTACAAGTTCTCTCAGAGCTGTTCGCTCGAGAGCAGTCCTCAAAAGAGCTCTCTCAGCCCCACCTACCTCACAGGGTGTCTGTGGTGGGGAGGGGAGACGAAGGGAAAGGAGATTGTAAGCCGCTCTGAGACTCCAAGTGAAGGGCGGGGTATAAATCCAATCTCTTTTTCTCTCTTTCTTGCACCACAAGAGGATTAGTGGCTCTGAAAGTGGAGGTTCCCCTCAGTGACCATGGCTAGTAGCCATTGATAGACACCCTCCATGTCCATACTTTGTTCATAATTTTACAAACCTGTCTTTAGTCCTGCCTCTTTAACTAAAAAAGCCCCAAATGTGTTAAGCCTTTCCTAAAGAACAAAAAAGCAGCCATGTTGAATCAGGCCAATGGCCCATCCAGTCCAACACTCTGTGTCACATAGTGGGCAAAACCCAGGTGCCATCAGGAGGTCCACCAGCAGAGCCAGAACTCCAGAAGCCCTCCCACTGTGGCCCCCCAAGCACCAAGAATACAGAGCATCACTGCCCCAGACATAAGAACATAAGGGAAGCCATGTTGGATCAGGCCAATGGCCCATCCAGTCCAACACTGTGTCACATAGTGGGCAAAACCCAGGTGCCATTAAGAGGTCCACCAGTGGGGCCAGAACTCCAGAAGCCCTCCCATTCTTGCCCCCCCCAAGCACCAAGAAGACAGAGCATCACTGCCCCAGACAGAGTGTTCTCTGTATACCTTGTGGATAATAACCTCTGTTCCATATGTCTATCCAATCCCCTCTTGAAGATGTCTCTATGCTTGTTGCCTCCCCCACCTCCTGTGGCAGTGAATTCCACATGTTAATGACTCTTTGGCTGAAGAAGCACTTCCTATGATCTGTTCTATGCCTAGTGCTCATTAATTTAATGGAGTGCCCATGAGTTCTTGTATTATGAGGATGGTGCCATAAACCCATCCTCGGCCGGCCACTTCTGCACTGTTGCCTGCTCTATGATGCCCTTTTTGCCATGTGGCCACCAGATGGGAAGAGAGAATCCCCAGTCTCTGGCTAACGCCTGCAGCTGGCTCCAACCCCGCTTGCTTCCTCCCTTTGAATGGGACGTGTGGGCAGAATGCCAACCTTTCACCCCACCAGCTGGCTACACAAAAGGCAGTTTTATTGCTGAAGTTCAGCTAATGACGATTCCTTCCCTCACCCCATTTCCTTTCAGCTCCCTAGAGGTAGCTGATCAGCCACTGTGAGAACAGAATGCTGGAGCTGATGGGTTTTTGGTCTGATCCAGCGCAGCTCTTAGGTACCCATGTTCGTTTCCGCATGCAACCTGGCTCGCTTCTTTGAGTCCTCTAGAGCAGGCACATTTTTTGAGATTTACCTCATGCTCTGCTCGGTGGGCTGGGGGTAGGTGTACAGTCGGGGAAGTTGTTGGGTCTAATTTAAACGTCTTGCAATGTTCCCTCTAAGCTGTGGAGTCTTGCGAGCAAAAAATCTACTTTGTGAGCTACTGGCATTAAAGTTGTGAGCAAGTGATTTGGCTACTGCATAAATTAGCTCCCTCTGGACTGGGGCCATTACACACAAACATGTGTGAGCCAGAGGCTAAAAATCTGTCAGCTAGCTCACACTAACTCAGCTTAGAGGGAACACAGGTTTTGGGGGAAGAACAATATGGGGTCTTCAGGAGGGTTGCCATGGAGGGGAAGAGTACAGCTTGATCTTGTCAGGTCTCAGAAGCTAACATACAACAAGTACCGTGCACAGATGATTATAACATATCATAAATAATTTTATATTTTTTGAAAAATATTTTTACAATAATTTGTACATATATAATAAATCATCTTAATCAAAAATATCAAAAATCATCTCCAAGAATCTCAAAAGCTGTTGTACTACCTTTAATAATAGTCCTCCTCTGTTAAATAAAGTTTCAAGAGGGAGGACTCCTTAAAGTCTCTCTATAACATGTGCTCGTGTCTTCCTCCAACAGAGGTCCAGATATGATTCTGTTTCCGAATCTTCCTCAGGGAATTCAACAATAATTTTCAGCACAAGGTTGCCACATACCAAAGTTTTAATCCAAAATTCTCTTCAATGAACGCTGCAAAAAAATTTTTTGATGAGCTACAAGCCTCCTCGAAAGTGAAAAGCACCAAAGTGAAAGGAACGTGCTTTTCACTTTGGATGGGAGACCACCAAGGAAGGCTCTGCAAAGGAAGGCAGTGGGAAATCACCTCTGCTTAATCACTTGCATAGAAAGCCCCTTGCTGGGATTGCCATAAGTTGGAAGCTAAGCAGGGTCAGTACTTGGATGGGAGGCCACCAAGGAAGGCTCTGCAAAGGAAGGCAGTGGGAAATCACCTCTGCTTAATCACTTGCATAGAAAGCCCCTTGCTGGGGTTGCCATAAGTTGGAAGGCCAGCAGGGCTGGTAGTTGGATGGGAGGCCACCAAGGAAGGCTCTGCAGAGGAAGGCAGTGGCAAATCACCTCTGCTTAATCACTTGCATAGAAAGCCCCTTGCTGGGGTTGCCATAATTTGGTTGCAACTTAACAGCACTTAACAGATGTAGTTGGGTTCCCAAGGGCATCTCTAGCTGGCCCGTTAATATCAGCTTGAGCGGCAGCAATCACCAGGTGATGCTAAAGGGACGGTGCATTTTGGTCTTAGAATAAGCAGAAGTGGGATACAAAATCTGGAATGTGGAGAAGTGGAGGACTGGAGCAGACCGCAGGGTCTGAGAGTTGGATGCTTGGTGAGGCGGAGAAGCGTATGCTATGCGTGTGTAACGAAACACCACCCTACGGGCTTCCACCCACCCACCCCCACGGGGACAGAGGCTAGATCCTCCTCACCCTGAAAACTGGGGGGGAGGGAGGGAGGGAGGTCGAAAGAGGTATATGGATGGCAGACAACCAGCCCACTGTCTTGGTGTAGTGGTTAAGAGCGGCGGACTGTAATCTGGAGAACCGGGTTTGATTCCCCACTCCTCCACAGGAAGCCAGCTGGGTGACCTCGGGTCAGTTACAGTTCTCCCAGAGCTCTCTCAGCCCCACCTACCTCACAGGGTGTCTGTTGTGGGGAGAGGAAGGGAAAGGAGATTGCAAGCTGCTCTGAGGTTCCTTTGTGTCTGGGTATAGAAACCAACTCTTCTTCTTCCTCCTCCTCCTCTTCTTCTTCCTTGTCTTCCTCCTCCTCCTCCTCATCCCCCCCCCCGGAAAAGAGACATGATTCTTAATTCAAAAATCTGTTTGCTCCAAATAACAACAACAACAACAGTAGTAGTAGCAATTTTTTTGAAGTGCCAGAAACTGTTTGTCTGCATAAGAGCATAAGAAAGGCCCAGCTGGATCAGATCAATGGTCCACCTAGTCCAGCATCTTGTCTCACACAGTGGCCGACCAGTTCCTCTGGACAGCCAACAACAGGGCATAGAGAGCAAGGCCTTCCCCTGAGGTTGCCTCCTGGCTCTGGGATTCAGAGGTTGACTGCCTTTGAACGTGGAGGTTCCCCTCAGCCACCATGGTGAGTGGCCATTGATAGATTTATCCTCCATGTCACAGCCCTGGTATTCCTTAAGAACATAAGAGATGCCAATGTTGGATCAGGCCAAAGGCCCATCCAGTCCAACACTCTGTATCACACAGTGGCCAGAAATACCAGTGCCATCAGGAGGTCACTAGTAGTAGTAGTGATAGTAGTAGTAGTGGTAGTAGAAGTAGTAGTAGTAGTTGTTGTTGTTGTGGTAGTAGTAGTAGTAGTAGTAGTAGTAGTTATTACTATTATTATTGAATCATCCAACCCCGTGAATGGGCTCTGGGCGATTTACAGCATTAAGCAGATAAAAATGAATGCAGCAGGGGTCCGAATTTGCAACAAGACACAGGGTTGCCAGATCAAGACCCTGGAGATTTGGGGACGACAGGGACCCCAGTGGGGAAGAGTTCCCCGGAGTACACCCTCCAAAGCAGTTCCCACCAGGGGAACCGATCTCCGTAGTCTGGAGATGAGCAGTCATTCCGGGGGATCCCCAGGTCCCACCTGGAGGTTGGCATCCCTACGGAGTGCTAGGGTTCCCAACTCCTGTCTGGGACATTCTTGGAGATCTGAGGGCAGGGTTTGGGGAGGGAGGGTCCTCTGTGGAGCATAATGCCATTGGGTCCACCGCCCTCCGTTTTCTCCTGGGGATCGAATTTCTGTCTGCAGAATCATCAGTTGTAATTCTGGGCGATCTCTAGCCACCCACCCACCCCGGGAGGTTGACAACTCAAGCGGTGCCCCCACCCCCATTTGAAACCGTTTGCCGCAATCGTTCGTGCCCCCTTCTCTTTAAATCTACCCATGCGCATCTTCCCTGCGCCTCTCTCATAGAATCATGGCGTTGGAAGGGAACTCCAGGGTCATCTAGTCCAACCCCCTGCACCATGCAGGAAATTCACAATTGCCTCCCCCCACACACACCTCCAGTGACCCCTGTTCCACGCCGAGAAGATGGCAAGAAACCTCCAGGATCGCTGGCCAAACTGGCCTGGAGAAAAAATGGCTTCCTGGTCCCAAAGTGGCGATCAGCATTTCCCGGGGCATGTAAGGAAGGGCCATAAGAACAAAGCCATGAGGCAACCCTTCCTGCCCTCCCTCTCAGGATCTGCCTAAGTAAGGCCACACAACCAGCACGGCTGTCAGATGGCCATCTAGCCCAGGGGTGGCCAAACTGGCTCAGGAGTCACATGCAGCTCTTTCACGCATATTGTGTGGCTCCCAGCAGGGCGGCTGGGAAGCAAAAGGGAGCCATGTTTTTCCTTCCTTCCTTCCTTCCTTCCTTCCTTCCTTCCTTCCTTCCTTCCGTCCTTCCTTCCGCTTTCCTTGTTTCTCTCTCCCTCTTTTTGTTTGGTTTGGTGTAGTAGTTTGGTGTAGTGGTTAAGTGCGCAGACTCTAATGTGGGAGAACTGGGTTTGATTCCCCCACTCTTCCACTTGAACCTGGCTGGAGGACCTTGGGCAAGCCCTCGTTCTGACAAGAGCTGTTCTTGAAAAAAAGCAGTTTCTGTCAGAGCTCTCTCAGCCCCACCCACCTCACAGGGTGTCTGTCGTGGGGAGGGGGAGGGAAAGGTGATTGTAAGCCACTCTGAGACTCCCTTGGGTAGTGAAGGGCGGGGTATATAAATCTTCTTTCTTTCTTTCTTTCTTTCTTTCTTTCTTTCTTTCTTTCTTTCTTTCTTTCTTTCTTTCTTTCTTTCTTTCTTTCTTTCTTTCTTTCTTCCCCACCTCTCTCTGACAAATAAATATAATTAGCAAGCCAATAAATATCATTGGACAAATAAATATAATTATCAATACCTGTTTTTTACCCCCTCTTGCTTTTATTTTTGGCAGTCTCGTTTGACCTTAATAAAAAGCAATCAATCAATCAATCATTTATTAAGAACAGTCATAAGACCAGCACAATAAACCGAAATAGTACAACACAGAGTCTACAACATAGGATCCTTACAACCATAATTTCTAAAATGTCAAACCAGTCAATTCCATCATTAATGGCTCAAGTTACAGTACATTCTGTGTTTTTTAATTACCAAGTAAGTAACAATATTTAGGTAAAAGTAAAGGTTCCCTTGCTCGAAAGCCAGTCGAATCCGACTCTAGGGTTGCGGTCCTCATCTCCGTTTCAAAGCCGAAGAGCCAGCGCTGTCCGAAGACATTTCCATGGTCATGTGGCCAGCATGACTAAACACCAAGGTGCACAGAACGCTGTTACCTTCCCACTGAAGTGGTACCTATTTATCTACTTGCAATTTCTTGCTTTCGAACTGCTAGGTTGGCAGGAGCTGGAACTAGAGATGGGAGCTCACTCGGTCATGCGGCACCCGGGTCTTGAACTGCTAAACTACCGACCTTCCACAGCCTGCAGTTGTGTCTTAACCACTTGAGCCACTGCAGCTCCTAACAATATTTACTTGTTAGTAAATAAATAGCTGCGGTGGTTCAAGTGGTTAATACGCTGAACTGCAGGCTGTGGAAGGTCAGTAGTTCAGCAGTTCGAGACCTGAGTGTGCCGCATGATGGCGTGAGCTCCCATCTCTAGTTCCAGCTCCTGCCAACCTAGCAGTTCCAAAGCAAGAAATTGCAAGTAGATAAATAGGTACTACTTGGGTGGGAAGGTAACAGCCTTCCGTGCGCCTTGGTGTCATGCCGGCCACATGACCACAGAAACGCTGGCTCTTCGGCTTTGAAACGGAGATGAGCACCGCAACCCTAGAGTCGGATTCGACTGGCTTTCGAGCAAGGGAACCTTTACCTTTACTAACAATATTTAGCAACATTGCATATGTCTACATAAAAACGTGTTTTTGTAATATCTGCTCATGTCTTGCGGCTCTCAGACACCCGACGTGGCTCTTAGGTTGAGCGAGTTTGTCCATCTCTGATCTAGCCTTTGGTAGAAGAGGGTTAAAGGAAGAAAGTCGGATTCCTAGAAAGGCAGGTAGGAAAGACAAAGAAAAGGGAGGAGGAGGAGGGGGGAGAAATAACATGAATTGGCCCCGCCGCTTCCTGCCCCGCCTCCTCTCCTGAGAAAGCGTCCTTTGATTTCTCAGCCGCCTGCCTGAGCTTCCTCGGCGCGATCCAGTGAGTTGAGCGAGCCCGTTTGGTTGCAGGGGCGCAAATGCAAGGCTGGGGGACTGGGGAGGCTGGTGCAGCGGGGGCCAAAAATGTTTGGGGGGGTGAGGAAGGAATGCCTCCTCCCCTTTCTATTCCATCCCGTAAGGATCACCAAGGGAAGAGTTTACAACTGTCCCGCAGTGTAGACCGGTTGCTATTCATTTGGGATTGCTAGTGCCGGAAGTTAGAGAGCACGGGACTGCAGCAGCCCCGCCTGGCACTCCAAGGATGGTCTCCAGTGCCAGTGTTCCCTCTAAGCTGAGTTAGTGTGAGCCAGCTCACAGATTTTTAGCCTCCAGCTCACAGATTTTTGTCTCAGTTCAGGAAGGGATGGCTCCAGAGCAAACGAATTTATGCAGCAGCCAAATCGCTCGCTCACAACTTTAATGCCAGTAGCTCACAAAGTAGAATTTTTGCTCACAAGACTCTACAGCTTAGAGGGAGCATTGGTCTCCACGTTGTAGATTTTTTTTGGGAGGGGGGGATGTTGAAGGCAAGACAGACAGGTAGTCCCCATTCTGACTGGAGACATTGATGGTGACAGCTCTCTCTTGCAGTCCGCTGTTAAGAGCCCCATACTGAAGACTTGGTATCTGTGTGTGCGCTTTAGCAATGCTCTGTCTTGCTGGGGTTGCCAAACTGCAGGCAGGGCCTGGAGGTCTCCAGGAATGCTGGCTGGACCACAGATACAAGGAAGTGCTTCTTCACTGGAACTGATCAAGCGAAGACCTCCTTCAGCGAAAGAGTCATTAGCACCTGGGATTCACTGCTGCAGGAAGTGGCGGCGGCTGCAAGCATAGACAGCTTCCAGAGGGGACTGGATGAACATCTGGAGCAGAGGTCCCCCAGTGGGTATTAGCCACAAGGTATAGATGGAACACTCAGTCTGGGGCAAGTGATGATCTGTCTTCTTGGGCGGGCAACAGTGGGAGGGCTTCTGGAGTTCTGGCCCCGCAGGTGGACGTGGACCTCCTGATGGCACCTGGTATTTTTGGCCACTGTGTGACAGAGAGTGTTGGACTGGACGGGCCATTGGCCTGACCCAATATTTGGCTTCTCTTATGTTCTTAGGAACTCTGGGTCTGAATCTGGGGCAAGG
>NW_015163240.1:4289-4689 GCF_001447785.1 Gekko japonicus | reverse complement strand
AGCTAGAAGCATGGACGGCTTCAAGAGGGAATTAGATAAGCATATGGAGCAGCGGTCCATCAGTGGCTATTAGCCACAAGGTACAGACAGGAACTCTCTGTATTCTTGGTGCTTGGGGGGGCAACAGTGGGAGGGCTTCTAGTGTCCTGGCCCCACTGCTGGACCTCCTGATGGCACCTGGTATTTTTGGCCACTGTGTGACAGAGAGTGTTGGACTGGACGGGCCATTGGCCTGACCCAATATTTGGCTTCTCTTATGTTCTTAGGAACTCTGGGTCTGAATCTGGGGCAAGGGATGCTCTGTATTCTTGGTGCTTGGAGGGGGGGCCACAGTGGGAGGGCTTCTAGTGTCCTGGCCCCACTGCTGGACCTCCTGATGGCCCCTGGGATTTTCGGACAC
>NW_015163240.1:1978-4176 GCF_001447785.1 Gekko japonicus | reverse complement strand
GGAACAGTGGGAGGGGTTTCTAGTGTCCTGCCCCCACTGCTGGACCTCCTGATGGCACCTGGTATTTTTGGCCACTGTGTGACAGAGAGTGTTGGACTGGATGGGCCATTGGCCTGATCCGACGTTGGCTTCTCTTACGTTCTTATGCTTGTTCCCTTGGAGAAACTGGCCGCTTTGGCGGGTGCACTTCAGGGAATGGTACCCTGCTGAGGTCTGTCTCCTTCCCCCCAACCCCACTCTCTCCAGGAATTTCCCCACCCAGGAATCTCCAGTCTTCCCAGTCCAGAGCTGGCAGCCCTATAATCTGCATTTCAACAGAGAAAGGAGAGCCAGAATTTAATACAGGCCGGCCGCTGCGGGCTTCAACCCTCAGGTGGTTTCGTGGTGCCCTGACAGAGTTTTGCTTTGCTTTTCTGGGAAGGGACAGGCACCATTGCACAGAAAGGTGTTCCTTGCTTTTAAACCGTGGGCCAGGCTAGATGTCTAATATACTTGATCAAAATGTACCTAACAGTGGCGTATCAAAACAGATTTCATCAGGCTGTAGTTTCAGAGGATACTCATATTGGTCTGCAGTGGAACAACTTGATTTGAGTCCTGTAGCACCTTAGACCAACAAGAGTTTCAGGGTATAAACTCTGGGGAGTCAAAATTTGATTCTTAAAAGCTTATATCCCCCAAATCTTCTTGATCTCTAAGAGAGCCAGTGTGGTGTAATGGTTAAGAGTGGCAGACTCTTATCTAGAGGACCCAAATCTAATTTGGGGAGGGGCTGTGGCTCACTAGCAGAGCATCCACTTGGCATGCAGAAGGTCCCAGGTTCAATCCCTGGCATCTCCAGTGAAAAGGATCAAGTAGGAGGTGATGTGAAAGACCTCAGCCTGAGACCCTTGGAGAGCCACTGCTAGTCTGAGTAGATAGTACTGACTTTGATGGACCAAGGGTCTGATTCACTAAAAGGCAGTTTCATGGCTGGGTTTGATTCCCCACTCCTCCACATGTAGCCAGATGGGTGACCTTGGGTCAGTCACAGTTCTCTCAGAGCTGTTCTCTCGAGAGCAGTCCTTGAAAGAGCTCTCTCAGTCCCACCTGCCTCACAGGGTGTCTGTTGAGGGGAGAGAAATGGAAGGTGATTATAAGCCATTCTGAGACTCCTTTCGGTAGTGAAAAGCGGGGTATAAGAACCAACTCCTCCTTCTCCTTCCCTTTCACCAATAATAGCTCTGTAACTCAGTGTCTCAAGTAGTATGACAATCTGAAATTTCGTCTACAAATCTCTATTTCTTTCCCAAAAGACAAAAAAGAATTTTTAAAAATTGCAACATCCAAGGTTATGTTCGAATGTTGATCTGAGAGTAGAAGAGATTGGGTTTACACCCTGCCCTTCACTATCCAAAGGAGTCTCCGAACGGCTTACAATCTCCTTTCCCTTCCCCTCCCCACAAGGTGGGGCTGAGAGAGCTCTTTTGAGGACTGCTCTTCAGAGAACAGCTCTGAAAGAACTTGTAAGTGACCCAAAGTCACACCAGCAGCTGCATGTGGAGGAGTGGGCCATCGAACCTGGCTCTCCCAGATTCGAGTCTGCATTCCTACCCACTACACCAAACTGGAGTAGGAAGGGGACCACCCTGCTTGGATTAAAAATCATTGAAATTCACCAGCTACAGTAGAATAAAATGTTGCCTTTGGTTAGAATGTAGAGGGCATTCCAATAAAATGTGAGAGATTGAATCTGTTTTACCAAGGGAGCAAGAGCAGATTCCGTCAGAGTAGGGAAGACGAGAAAAGCGGCCTCTCATAAGTTGAATGGGCGTTCATTCTAGCAAAAATAAAAGCCCCGAGTAGACTAGGTGAGATCCGATGGGGAGGCTATGAGGGAAGCCATGTTGGATCAGGCCAGTGGCCCATCCAGTCCCACACTTTGTGTCATGCAGTGCTCAAAACCCAGGTGCCATCAAGAAATCCTCCCTCGAAATTGGGCTCCAGCCGAGCGAGGAATCGAGAAGCGGCGGCAACACGGCGGCGGTCAGCACGGAGGAGATGGAAGAGAGGCAGCGACATCCCAAGGAGGCGGTTGGCTCGGCAGCTGATGACGTGGCCAGCAGGAGGACGTCCGGAGCCGCAAGGACATTGTGACGCCCACCGTGGCTGCGCACCAGGGCCCTTAACCAACAGCCCCCGAGAGGAGTCGCCAGAGA
>NW_015163240.1:0-1382 GCF_001447785.1 Gekko japonicus | reverse complement strand
TCCCCCCTCTTTCTCTCTCTCCCTCCCTCTCTCCCTCCCTCCCTCTCTCTCACTCTATCTCTCTCTCCCCATAACCCACCTTGCAGGGTTGTTGTGAAGACAGAATGAGGATGGAAGAGCCATGTATATCGCCTTTAGAAGAAAGCCAGGATAAAAGTTTACTACATAGAGAGAGAGAGAGGCTCCTCCCGGAGAGCTGCAGGGGACTGCTGGGAACAAACAAACTAATGAAGCTGCTTGGTACAGAATTGCACCCTTGGTCCGTGAAGGTCAGTATTGTCTACTCAGACTGGCAGCAGCTCTCCGAGGCCTCAGGCAGAGGTCTTTCCCATCCCCTCCTACCTGATCCTCTTTGAACAGGGATGCCAGGGGATTGAACCGGTGACATTTTGCATGCCAAGCAGATGCTCTGCCACTGAGCCACAGTGGTGTGTCTCTGCCCCGTTGTTTCTCTTACTGCCAGACATGAACACTGCCCACTTAAGAACATAAGAGAAGCAAGTGTTGGATCAGGCCAAAGGCCCATCCAGTCCAACACTCTGTCACACAGTGGCCAAAAAAAACAGGTGCCATCAGGAGGTCCAGCAGTGGGGCCAAGAAATCCACTGGCCTTCTGGTACGAAGAGGTGATTTGGGTGCCGATCTATTGACTGCTTAAACAAAGTTTGACAAAGTTTGAGTCCAGTGGCGCCTTGGTGAGCCAGTTTGGTGTAGTGGTTAAGTGTTCAGACTAATCCGGGAGAGCCGGGTTTGATTCCCCACTCCTCCAAGTGCAGCTGCTGGAGGACCTTGGGTAAACCATAGTTCTGGCAGAGCTGTTCTCTCAAGGACAGTCCTTGAAAGAGCTCTCTCAGCCCCACCCACCTCACAGGGTGTCTGTTGTGGGGAGGGGGAGGGAAAGGAGTCTGTAAGCCACCCTGAGACTCCAAGTGAAGGGCGGGGTATAAATCCAATCGCTTCCTCCTCTTGAAGACCAACCAAGTTTTATTCAAGATACAAGCTTTCGTGTGCAGGCACTCTTCTTCAGGTCCCTGAGTATCTGAAGAAGGCTGCATGCTCACGAAAGCTTACACCCTGAATAAAACGTTGTTGATCTTAAAGGTGCCACGGGACTCCAACTTTGTTCTGCGTCTTCAGATCAACACAGCTAGCCCACCTGAGTCTATTGACTGCTTGATGATTACAGATCGCTACCTGTGGTTTGGTGGCCATCACTCTTTGGTCAACATTCCATGACGTTCAGGCTGCTGATGTCTCCAGAGCTGCCTGTCTTTTGTCAAGGGAGAGGTTGCGGCCCAGTGGCACCGCATCTGCTCTGCATACAGTCCGTAGGCTCCGTCCCAGGCATCTCCACTTCAAAGGATCAGGCCATAGGTCAGTGA
>NW_015163239.1:60649-63563 GCF_001447785.1 Gekko japonicus | reverse complement strand
TTACACATAGGGAGTCTACAAGGACTTGCACTGGTCACTTTATTTTCCCCACATCCCCTTCCCAACTATTTTCTTTTTCTCTCCTCCAAGCAGCCCCCATTTCCTCTCTCCTTTCCCTGCTTTCCTTCCTACTCACCAACCAACCTTTCTTTTATTTCCCCCATCAGTATTCAGTTTTATTTATTATTTATTTGTACCCCATTTGTAACCCAGTGAGGACCCACAGCAGCTTACATCATTCTGCTCTCCTCCATTTTATCCCCCCAGTCATCCTGAGAGGTAGATTAGGCTGAGAGTGTGTGACTGGCCCAAGGTCACCCAGCAAGTTTCCATGGTAGAGGGGGGATTTGAACCGTGTCCCAGATCCTACTCTTACACTTTAACCATTCTTTAACACTCTTACACAGTGGTCCTCAGCTTTCTGTCATTCCCTTTCCTTGGCAGCCTCTCCCTGGGAAAAGTCTGGCCAAGTTGCAAGTTGTCCAATCACATGGATAAAATTAATTCCAGTTGCTGATATAAAACTAAACATAAAAAGCGGTATCTAGTTATGCAGAGATTGATCAGGAGAAAAAATAGGTAATAATTAAACCAAACACATTATAGGATCTCAGAAGAAGAAGAAGAAGAAGAAGAGATTGGATTTATACCCCGCCCTTCACTTGGAGTCTCAGAGCGGCTTACAAACTCTTTTTTCTTCCCCTCCCCACACCCGGTGAGGTGGGTGGGGCTCAGAGAACTCTGACACAAACTGCTTTTTCAGGAACAGCTGTGCCAGAGCTTGTGACTGACCCAAGGTCACATCAGCAGGTGCAAGTGGAGGAGTGGGGAATCAAACCCGGTTCTCCCAGATTACAGTCCGCACACTTAACCACTACACCAAATTGGCTCTCCTCCAAACCTGGCTTAAATCACAGGTTTAAGTTAGCCTATTTCTAAAGGAGTTATAATGTAGAAGTTCTGTCAGTTTAGTACGATGATTATAAATGAAGATGTATATCCATTTTGACTAG
Organism: Gekko japonicus; assembly: GCF_001447785.1. NCBI lineage: Eukaryota > Metazoa > Chordata > Lepidosauria > Squamata > Gekkonidae > Gekko > Gekko japonicus. Next base: position 62,550 of record NW_015163239.1, on the reverse strand, counting down.
GCATAGGAACAAGGTTTGCAAGGGAAGCTAGATAAATCAGATCCCACAGACTTAATCCATGTTGACAAGGACTGCTAACACTCAGATTCATAGAGATGAAAGAGCACTGATGGGCTGTCAACTTTCTCAACTTACTTTGCTTTTGGTGGATGGATATTCATTCAATGTCTTTTTACAAAGAAGCAATCTCAATGGAGGCACTTTCACTCTGCATGCATTCTTTCAAACCAGTCCCTGGTATCTGCAGTTTAAAAGAGTTCCAGGTAACAGCATTGGAAAAGACATCTGCTTGGACCCTGAAGACTTAATGCCACAGTAAGAGTAGTAAATAATGGGTTAGATGGACCAATGTTCCTGTTGCAGATGCTGTTGTCAGGCCTGCTTAAGATAATAGGCATGCTGCTGAGAATCCCTAGGCATCTGGTTAGCTTTCCCATATAAGATCATTAACTTCCTAGCAAGTGGTACACCCTTACAACTCATTTAGTCCATTGTGAGTACAGTATATGAGTAAATACTGTTAGAGAGTTTTCTCTTTGTTTTATTCTTTATTAAAACATAACTCTAAATGAACATAATGCCATCCATTATTCTATAGAAGAATTATATGAACTCATTAAGTGTCTTATCAAAAGTAAGCAGGAACAAGAAAGGATGATAATTCTGACTTCCACATTTATAGGCTTTCAGGATCATCTTTGACAATTGTTAATAATCCCACTCGGCAGGGCACACATTCTTGGCTAACTAATTATCTTAGAAATTCAAAAAACATGCAAAGTTATCTGAACTCGTGTATCTTCTACAATTATATAAAATTATATAAAAACTTGCTACTTTTGATCATAACAAAGAATATAAGAAATATTGATTACAAGTTTTTCCTACATATAAAAAATTGTTGCCCCCACACCCCATCTTTGAACTATATGATGATGACTTATAATTTTCACACACAAATTATACTGTTTCTAATCTACAAGAGGCCATATGATTCTATAATACCTTTGATTTTGTTCCTCTCCAAGGCTATTCAGTTCTGGGGGGGTTTATTCCTCATGTGATATGTTTCAGGGTTTAGTTCTGAGTCCAGGAGAGACCTGATTCTGACCTATAGAAGCATCTAATACAACCTTTTTAACCAAGACCAGCAACTGTTTTCCTGTATTCCTGGCCATTTCCATGACAGTGTTCATAGAATTTTACATGGCTTTATATTGCCATATGTCCATGTGAATGTCATTCTGGATTTTGTTTGAAGGTTCTAGCAGGGGACAGCAGCTATTGCAGAACCTTGACTGAAGCATAGTACTCTCCTTCTAGCTCGGATGGTGGTCCCACTGAGTGCACACCTTGAGAAAAATGCTAATACAGTGATGGAGGAATGGGATAGCCACATAGCTAACCAGATCAGCTGAATGAAGCCTAGTAATCAAAAGGTTAGCAGATATTGCAGCCAGATCACCCTCACATCCATATGTGTCTTTTATGGTAACTTGTCCTTTGGCTAATAACTAATTTTTCTACGCATAGAAACACAAAGAAACTAGCTAGATATTGCAACAGTTAAACAGTGACTCACTCATTGCTGGAAGCTAGACAGATAAGAGAAAGAATTCCAGTTTTATAGACAAATAAAGAGAATAAATAAACAAAACAAATGACATTTGTTCATTCATTGGTTCATTCATTGTTCATTCATTCCCACCATTTCTATTACCTTAATGAACATACCAAATCTGGCCTTTTCTGGCTACTTTATATATTGGATTAGAAACAAATATACGCATCCTTTTAGAAGGAACACTGGATGGGATGCCACCATTAAAAAGAACACTTGTTCTATGAACTAGTTCTCTTCAGGCAGTGATGGCATCTAAAGAACGACCTCATCAATAGAT
>NW_015163239.1:60323-60539 GCF_001447785.1 Gekko japonicus | reverse complement strand
CTTCCCCTTTGGTATGACTTTTAGTCCACACAGATCTGGTGATCCCAGGAATATGAACTCAGGAATCTTTATAAATATTCCTGGGGTTGGAAAGAACTGGGAAAGGGAACAAAACAAATATCCATAGCCATCGGCACATTCCACTGACAGATCACTAGATCCAACCTAATACAATGTGATTCATTAAATGTGGTTCATCTAATCATCTGTGAACTT
>NW_015163239.1:60020-60137 GCF_001447785.1 Gekko japonicus | reverse complement strand
ATTGTGGCTCCTGATTCCAAATAATCATGTAATGATAAATCTACAAAATTGTATGGCTGGATACACTGCCTTATCCATAGGAAGAACAGAGAACAGCACAGACATAAAACTGATCTT
>NW_015163239.1:22917-54951 GCF_001447785.1 Gekko japonicus | reverse complement strand
AAAAAGGATGTTGCCTGACTGCCTGCTCTGTGGTTACTGCACAGCAATAGTCTGAATGGTCAAGCATGGGATGAGCATGCAGTGCAGCGGGTTAAGGATGGGATGTCTGAACAAAACTCTCAGTGAAAAAAAATGATGAAATTAGAAGTGTGGCCAGACCATTCTAAGCCTGTTGTCTGACTGCAGCCAAAGAGAATGAGGAGTGACCTGACACCCTATGTAGTGTTCATAAGCTCTGGCAAACTGACTAAAATACCAAATAGTGTAAAACTAATGCAAGCTATCTGAGTATCATAAGATGAAGTGTTGTGCTTAGTTGGCTGAATCAGTATGCACAACATAGCTGCGCCATATAGGAGGCTGCTCTTCAGCTTGTCATAATAGGATTCACGCAGCAGCTTTCAGAACCCCTCTATACTTATCCCCTCTGCATGTTGAGTGAATGCACAGGGAGGGAGCATGGGCATCAGTGTATTGGACCCATCTCATGTGTTCACTGGGCCACTGTGTGGTTTTTCCCCCCATGATTGAGGACACTGCTTTCCAAAGAGTGATTCTGTGGGAGTGCAGAGTGTAGGGCTGCTGAGTCCCCAGCCCTCACCACGTTCTGCCAATCAGCTGGCTGGTGGGACTTACCAGCAGTAAAGGGAGGCCCAGGCCAGCATCAAGGTGATATCACTGGCAATGCATCAGCATAATTTAAAACATGTACTGAAAGTATCATAGTTGCATTGCTGGCAACACAGAATCCTCTGCTATTTGGGCAAAATTCTATGGTAAAAACATTTTATATCATAGAGTGTTTGCCCAAATACCAGAGTGTCCCCATGGAGGGATCTGGCAACTCTAGGGGTGTGGGGCCAGTGTGCTCTTGCCCACTCTCCTTCTCTGTGCGTTCAGGCAACACTCAGAGGATTATGTTTACATGGCTACCATGAGCTTAGAATCACAATGCTCTGTAATTTTATTGCCCATTGAGAAGAACATCAAAACATAGCAGTTGGTTTAGACGGTCTCCCCCCTCCCTTACAGGCACGAAGAAGGATTTAAATGTGTTTTGTCAAGTATTGCCAGCATACACTCATCAACATTTCTTTATGCACATGGCATTCACTGATAGGAAATTTGGCCTAGTGCACTTGGTTTGCAATTCAGTGTCTGCAAAACAAACATTGTTTCATCTTAATGCCAAGCAGCACCACAAAACCTGTGACTTCGTTTACCTCTACAGATCTTATGATGTCAAATATGAGTGAAAGCAGAGTCAACAAGCCCCAAGTGAATGAGAAATAAAATCCTTCATTTATATGCATACCAGATTGTATTTGCTTGCCTCTTTGACCTTTGTGATATCACAAGTCTACCTCAAAAATGACGCTTTAAGCCTAGAAACAGCGTGAGATTATCAGTGAGCGCTCTTTCTCTCTTTCTCTCTCTATGCATAAAATGTATTAGAAAGATAAATAGCAGAATATAGATCCTGCTCTATAGGATACTCTGAGATTTCATCTTATGCAGTTATTGGCCCATATCCCACCAGCCCATTCAGCAAAAAAAGAACTGCTTAAGTTGAAGGAAGGCTCTTTTGGATGAAGGAAAGCTTCAAGCTTAGCTGAGTAGGTTGCAGGACATGTATTATACCATTTTGCTATTGGGCAATCATGAATTAGGATAAGAAAAATAATGTATTGACATGCCATTCAAATAAGCTTTCTTCTATAAATGAACTTTATGTAGATATATTCTAATAGCTAGTCCAATACAATCTGATTATATCACACACAGGGAGTAAGACTATAGAGCACAATGGCAATTGTTGCTTAGCACATGGGTATGACTAGGTTTACCATTTCCCTGCTGGGGTCAGGAGATCTCCCACCCCCAGTTCCCATAGCCTGCCGATACTCCAGCAGTTGGTGGGAGGAAAATAAAAATTACTCTTGGGTGACAGTGTGACATCAATTTAGGGGAAAACCCAGAAGTGATGTCACATTGCTCTATCTCTGGAAATTCTATGATTTCTATGACTTAAACATAGGTTCCAGAGATTCCCAGAGAGGCACGAGATCATTTCTAGATTTTCCCAAATGTGACATCATGCAGTGCCCAATGGCACCTCCCATAGCCTTGCCCCCCACCCAAATTCCTTCTACTCCTTCCCCCCCTCGATTCCTTCTATTGTAAGTATGCCGACCCCCTGTCCATCAGGAGGGGTCATTTCAACCACCACTGGACCCCATAACGGTACTCCGGGAATCTATATACCAGGAAACTTGACGTAAGTGGACACAAAGATGGAAGCCAGGACTAGCAGGCCATATAATTATGCCTAGGATGTGACCCTGGAAAAAGCACATGTGATCTTGCTCTGACAGCTGCAACTCCCCCCCCCGACATCTGCATACTCCAGACAATGGACCTGCCTTGCCAGAGTAACTTCTTCCAATCGCAAACACTAATCCAATCAACCTGCTCATGTTTTTTCCCCACATTTCCTTGATAATGACAAGTCATGACTCTCACTCCTTTCCCACAACCCAAAACCAGTGTTGTTTTCATTCTGATTAGTTTAAATTAGCAATCAATTAGTCTTGCAAACCCCAGAGAACTAATCAGGAACCCAGCCCAACATCTACTTTACATGTAGAAGAAACCGCTTGGCCTCTTTTGTCCAGCCTTGAGAACTCGTTATCACATTTCCAAAACTACATTGTTGTATCCCTGAGTAATCCTATCATAACCCTGGTTAATCTCATCAGTTCTTTGTTTTCAGGGACCCCTTGCATTAGCAAACCCTCTGGACACATTTTTGGGTATAACTAGCCCAGCGCAACTCCAGTGCATTGTTCGTGTGCCCATTAACATGCACCCCCATTAACATGCCCATTAACATGCACCCCCAGTACACTGTGTCCTTCTCAGTGAAGTGCTGGTCATTTTGCCATTTGCTGCTGCTTCTTTCTCAGACTCTGACATTGAACTGCTGGAAGCACTTGAAGAATTATCCACTTCTTCCTCACTGGGTTCCTCTCCTTCTTCCAGATTAGGGTCCTCATCTTTATCTATGCCCAATTGTTTTTTCAAAAAGTTTTTGGCCTTTTGGACAGAGTCAATTTAAACTTTCTTGTCATTGTAATTGAACACAATTCCTTCTGGGAAGCTCCATCTGTACGTTATTGTTTTGTCTCGTAGGAAAAGAATTAAGTCTTTATACTGTTGTCTTAGTTTCTGGATCTCAAATGGAATGTCTTTCAGAATTTTAATTTCTTCTTCGTTGATTTTAAGTGTTTTTCCCACAGTAAGCTTTTAAAACATTGTCTCTCATTGTTCTGTTTAAGAATTTAACGTACATTTCACCAGGCAGTTTATTTTTTCGTATAAAATCAGGGTAGGTACGATATGCCAAGTCCATGTCACTTTGTAGATCTTCCTGTTTAAGGTCTCAAATTGAAGCTATCGCTCCACTTATCATTGTTTTTATGTCTTCCCCCTTCTGTTCAGGAACTCCTTGGAAGCGTAGAACATGCATAAATTTATCAAGCTGAAGTTGAAGTAGTTGATTTTTATCCGTATTTTTCCTTCTTAACGTCTTTTAATTGTTGCTTAATATCAATATCAATAGTCCTTTTATCTGTCTTATTTGCTCTTTTTTCCATTTGGGTAAGTTGCTTTTGGACGGAATCCAGCTTGGTATTAATTGTAGACATTTCCTCCAGCAGAGGGTGCAGTGCTGCAGCAAGCATATTGGGAAAGCTGCAGCCACTTCCTGGGGGTGACTGGGAGTCATTGGTGTAGTAGTTCCTGGTAGAAGTTTCTTTTCCGCCGCCATTCTCCTCGCCCTCCCAGCTATTTGTTTACAGTGAAGAAAAGTTTTAGTTTTAAATTAAAGTTTCTCTGAACTTCATGTTCTTGGGCTTAAAATACAGCTTTCAAGCTTAAATGAAGTCTCGAGCAGTAAGTTTAGTTCCTTCTTCCCCTTAAAGACCACTCCGTTTCGGAGGGGTGTGTGGTTCTCCAACCCTTCCCCACATGCCACTCTTTCTCTAGGCAATCTAGCAAGCCGAGACTTCTTCGCTTATACAGAAGTTTGATTAACTCACTGTTTAGACGAGTTTGATTATTGCCGGGTTTCTTTTCACTTATTTTCTTGTCTGCTCATCCGAAGGTCAGCTCTCGTCACCATACTGGCTCCGCGGCATCAAGGTTTTTGTTTCTAGCCCAAAATATCCCAATATTAATAGGTTCTCAATTATTTTTAGAATTAGACAGAATTACTAGACAATTTATATGGTACCCTAAGAAATCAAGAATAAAATGGAAAACATTGCAAGATAGAAAAGAAAGAGGAGGGATGAGTGTTCCTAACTGGCGTTTATACTATCAAGCAGCCTCCCTAACATGGATAAAAGAGTGGCTTATGTTAGAAAATGCTAGAGTGTTATCATTAGAGGGGCATGATTTATACATGGGTTGGCATGCCTATATATGGTATGGTAAAGAGAAAATTCATTCAATATTTTGCAAACATATGTTAAGGAAAGCTCTTAATAAAACATGGGGTGAGATCAAAGAGAGATTCTATAAGAAAATACCTAGATGGGTTTCTCCAATAGAGGCTTTTACAAAACCCTGCTCATCTCAACAAACAAAAAAGAAAGCTATCATGGGCTTCTAGAAAAAATAATAAACTAAAAACAGAGAAGAGGCTTCTACGGGGAAAAGGTATTAAATTATCTTGGTGGGAATATGTGCAACTTCAATCTAGATATAACAAAGATACAACAGTAGGGTTTTATGATCAGAATAATGAGCTTGATAAGATATGGTTGTCATCAAGTGATAAATTAATCCAAAAAATTTACAGATTTCTATTAGAAGATTATTAGCAAGATGAAGTCATTAAGACCACAATGCTGAGAGTCTCCTACAGAGACTTTATGGGGGTCTGGAACCAGCCAAGACCCCTCCTGATCGCCTCGGCTTGATGCGTCGCCATCAGAGGGTTGATGGGACGCATCCAAGAGCAACCCACCATAAACCTTAAACCCGCTCTCTCCCTGTGGCTTCTGAGTGTGGCCCGGGCCTGGAGTTGCTCAGGAGCCAGGGGGGACTGTGGGCTGTCTAGCCTGGGTGGGTAGGTGGGTGGGAAGAAAGGATCATGGAGGTCTGAGAGGCTTCCTTCCTTCCCTCTCTCTCCCCTCCTCTTTCCCCATTTATTTGTTTTCTTTGCACCCCTTCCTTCCTTCTTTCATTCCTCTCTCCCCATCTATTGCTTTTTCCCATTTCTCTCTCTCCCTCCCTCCCTTCTTTCTCTCTCTTTATTTCCATTTCTTTCTTTCCCTTTCCCTTTCTTTCTGTTTCTCTCCCTTTCTTTCTCTCTCTCTATTTCCATTTCTTTCTTTCCTTTCTTTCCCTTTCTTTCTGTTTCTTTCCCTTTCTTTCTCTCCCTTTCTTTCCATTTCCAAACTGAAATTAATTAAAAAAATTAGGCTCACTCACAACTTTTATGCTCACAGATTTTTTCTCTCTCACAACAGTCAACAGAATAGAGTGAACCCTCGTTCTCCTGGAGAGAATGGCTGCTTTGGATGGTACAGTCTATGGCTTTATAGCCTTCTAAGGTCCCCCCCCTCACCTCCAGACCTCACCCTCAAATCTCTCAAAATTTCTTAACTTTGAGCTGGAAACCTTATCTCCTTCCCACCCTTCATTTATCTACCCTTCTGTCTTAAGCTTCTCCCCCAGCAACCTGTAGCTAAGAAAACTGTGGCCCAGTTGTGTGGTGCCACAGTGCCCTGCCCCATTCTCAGCCATTCACCAACCTACATTTTATCATCTTCAGCTACACTTATGATATTTTTTTTACACATATATATTTATTTACTGTATTTATACCCCACATTTCTCTGCAATGGGGACCAAATAAGCATAAATTATTTTCCTCTCCTCCTTTTTATCTGCACAACAACCCTGTGAGGTTGATTAGGCCGAAATTATGTGATGGTCGAAAATCACCCAGTGAGCTTCTGTAGCAAAATGGAAATTCAAACCTGGGTCTCACAGACCATAGTCTTAAGTTCTAATGGCTATGCCACACTGGCTTTCATAGGGTGGCTGCGGTTGAACAATAGCAAGTAGCCAGGCATAGTTGAGTCATGAAAGTCAAGGGGTATCAAGTCACTCAGAGGTTGCTGCCAGTCCTAAGGTTGCCAGCCTCCAGGTGGGACCTGGAGATCTCCAAGAATTACAATTGAATGCCAAACAACAGAGATCTGTCCCTCTGGAGAAAATGGCTGCTTTGGAGGGTGGACGCTATGGCATTATATCTGGCTGAGGCCTCTGCCCTCCCTAAATCCACCACAAAATCTCCAGAAATTTCCCAAACTGGAACTGGCAACCTTAGCCAACTGGTCCAAAGAAGTCCTCCATCAAAGGCCAGAATAGGCTTGGAAAGGGCCATGCCCCCTCTTCCTGCCTTTTACTCACTGAAACTCAGTTGGGAATACTGTTGTTGCCGAGCAACAGCTACTGCTTAAAACTACAGCTGGTCCTTTTGTCATTTTCATGTTTTTTAAAGCCCTCAATGGGTTTTTTTAGATTTTATTTTTTTCTGCAAGCCTAGTACCTTTTTCAGAGAGATTTGTTTTGCCAGTTCACAGCTCCAAGCAACAGAATTGAGTATCCAAAGATTTCACAACTTCGCTATTAGAATATAAGATGTCAGGATACACATCCAAATGCAGACACTGGCCACCCACACTGCATTACCGTCAATAGAATGCACACTCAAGTTATGTTTGGCTGTACATCCCATCACAATCATTAAAGGTGATCAGGCCACTAATATTTATCCAGCTGCCTTTATAACACTGTTACAGAATCTTGGTATACCATTTTGAACAACTTTCTATGATATCTAAACTTAGGGTTACCAGTCCAATCTTCTCCCCAGTGAGGGGATTAGTGGGAGTTCCAGGAGGGGGCATGGCCACCCCCAGTGTGCTGACATCACTCTGCATGATGTCATCACATCCCCTCTTGAAAGTGGCATCTGGAGCTCCTTTGAAAGTTGGAGATAATGCTATCAGAATCCTAAAAGACATTCCATTTGAAATAAGACAAAGGAGAAAGAAGTACAAAGACTTAATTCTTTTTCTCCAGACAAATACAATTGGATACAGATGGCTAACACCAGAAGTCGTGATCTTCAAAATCAAGGATAAAAAGGAAAAGATTGACTCTGTTCAGAAAGCACGGAAATTTTTGAGAGTCCAGATTGGAGACCAAGGGGGAAGAAAAAGAAGGGATGGACAGTAAGTCCAGTGATGAGCTGGACTCGGGGTCTTCCGGAGAGGACTATCAGAGAAAGAGGCAGCCGCCCCTAAAAGTCCTTATAAATTGCAGAAGAGACTGGGCAAGGGGAAATGAAGGCTGAAGGACTCTGAATTGTGCCTTTGAAAAAATGTTTTTTCTTTAATACTAGATGCTTAGGGGTCTTTTGGGTTAACAGTGATAGTTAAGATATGAAAAAGATAATACTATAGTTGCATCAGTTCATAATGGGATTAGCGTGATTGAGAACGTATGCCAAGCTAACTAGATCATCTCCTCTCTTGGGCTTTTAGATAGTAGTGGGTATCTTGTCTTTATCCCTTAATGTAGTCCCCTTCCCTATTTCTGTTGTAATTTGTAGTCTTTATAAAAATGCAATAAAAAAATCCCCTCCCCCCCCCAATAATACAATACAATACAAAACATACATAATGTTTCTCCACAATTTTGGGGGTGTGCATCTCAGTTCAGGGCAGTTCAGATGTTCTCACAAATTGTTTATAAAAGGGTCAAATAAAAAGGGTGCCAATATACAGCCCTGCTTAACACCTTTTCCGGCCTCTATGGTTTTCATAAGATGACTTTGAAAGTCTGTCCTGACCTGGATTTTAGTATTCCCATATAAGGCCTTCATTAAAACCAAAAGTCTCCCATCAATATCCATTACCCTCAACTTAGCCCATAAACATCTCCGGTGTACCAAGTCAAAGGCCAACTTGAAATCTATGAAAGCTGCATAGAGGAGGGAGGGGTTGTTAATTGAGTATTTAGTAATAAGACAATCTATGACAATACAGTGGTCCAAGGTAGAGCAGCCCATTCTAACCCCAGCCTGTTCCTCCCCTAGGATTTTATTGCACTCAGTCCATTCACACAGTTTTCCTTTCAGCCGGATGGCATACAGCTTGCTAACTATACTTAAGAGACTAACTGGTCTATAGTTGTTGCCCTTCTTGTAAATGGGCACTATGACCCCAGTGTCCCAATCTTTACAAAAGAAAGTAAAGAGCTCTGTTGGGCCTTATGCAAATCCTAACCCAACCACTCCATGTATTCCATTGTAAACCAAGCATAGATGGAGGGAGGATTGTGTTCTTCACAGTTCCCATTTTCTCAGTAAATAACACAGAGGGAAAAAAAATCCACCATCATTTCCAAGCCAGGGTTTCCAAGGCAATTGCCAATTATGGTTATAACTACATCTTAACAAAAGGCTAAATGAGTTTGATAAAAGCGTCTTTTTTCATAGCTTGTGTCTGGTATGCAGGTTGAATATAACATCGCAAAATGCAAAAAATGAGAAAAAGCAGCTTTTTCTGGCGTTATTAATGCTTTGGACAGTGAGTGGTGCTGCTGTATATCAAATAAAGTCTGGCATACAGAATTCCAAAGGAATGAAGAAGAGCCCGTATTCATAAATATGTGTCCTTTCTCCCATGTTGGGCATGAGTTTAAACCAGCAGTGGTGCATAAACAGTTTGCATATCAAGCAGGAAAAAGGTACTTTTCAAAACCCTGCTGGCAGAGAAAGCAGAAAGAAATTAGCATTTTTGTTTGCATACCTTCAAAGTCTTAAGTAATCCACTAGAGACTTCCTTGTTCTCGGCATTGCTCATGTTAATCCAGAATGGAGTCAAACTCTTCAACATCAGTTGGGAGATCTTAATTAAAACCACCATCTCACAGTTCTATCTAGCAGTAAACTTCCTGCAACGGAATATAAATACTAGGAATAAGGCTCGTTGTAGAAATAAATACAACGAGATCTAGAAAGAGGCTCTGGGAGAGTGCCCTGGCCTTGGGCACTTAGCGCCAGTTTGCTGTGGTGACCGCAGCAGGGTATAATGACACAGAGTCCACCATTTTCTCCTGGGAAACTGATCTCTGCCATCTGAAGAGCAGTTGTAGTTCTGCATGATCTCCATCCCTCCCCTGGAGACTGGCAACAATGGTTCCCCAGGAGGAAATGGCTGGCTTGGTGGGTGGAGTTTATGTCTGAGGTCCCACCCCTGCTCAAACCTCACCCTCTTCAGGCTCCATCCCTCATATCTCCAGGAATTTCCCAGCTGGAGTTGGCAACCTTATTAGGATAGGCCCCAAGGAGTGCTCCTCCAAAGGCCAAAATAGGTGTGAAAAAGGCCTTTTAGTGACAGAACCTGGTTGCCTAGCAACAGGCACTGAGGAGAAAGGACAGTTGCCACCTCTGATTAGGGAAATACCTGGAGATTTGGGGGGTGAATCCTATGGAGGGCAGCATTGGGGGGGGGTTTAGATGCCATATGGTCTACCTTCAAAAGCAGATGTTTTCTCTAGGGGAACTGATCTCTGTCATTTGGAGATCAATTGTAACAGCAGGAGCTCTCCAGGTCTCACCTGGAGATTGGCAACCCTAGGGAAAAGTCAGCCGCACAGCCGGAGGTTGAAGAGAATGTTTTGATGGTCGCTTGGCCCAATTCATTAGCCAGCCAGCCATGGTGGAGGCAAAAAGGAGAGAGAGCCATTTTAAGTTAATTCTGACAGGAAAGCAGCCACTGAGGAGACAGTTAGTCACAGTTAGTCCCACAGAGGAGCCAAGATAAGTGTCTTCCTCAGGAGATAGTCGGGCTTTCCAGGAGCTGCAGCTTGTTTCCTCTAGACCAGACCCTCCCTGGCGCTGCCGCTGCTGCTGAAGGAAGATGAGAGAGCCTTTGAAAGGGGCTGGGCAGCCTTCTCTGCGGTGCAGCCCGCTGAGCTATCACCCTAACAAAGTGCAGGCCTTGCAGCTGAGGGAAAGGGGTCACGAGGGGCAGCGAAGGTGAGTACTTCCCCTGCTTGCTGCCGCTCGCTAGGTCTGCCTCCATCTCCCCTGTGGAGGGGTTGCTGCTCTCTCGGCGGAGTGTCCATTCCCTTCGCCAGCTCCCTCCAGACTGAGGGCAAAATGCTGCCCACCAGTTCGGTGGGTGGGGCCAAGCCAATGCAGTGAGCCAATGCAGCCACGGGACTGGGAGACTGTGAGAGCGGCAGCTGAGTGGGCAAAAGGCTCTGGAAGTGTGTCCAGGAGGGACACTAAAACTCATACACACACACACACGCACACACACACTAGGCACAAAGCTCCTTGCAAAGCGAAGGCAACGGTCCCTAGGAAGACCCTGGGGTGAGGGTCCGGCAGCTGGAGATGCACCCGGTGGGCCAGGGAAGAACGTTGTGGCTCTCTGCAGGCCCCATGCAGTCATTGGGCAGCCAGCGCCATGGCGGGGGCCTGGGGGCACGCCGGCAGGGGCGGCTGAGTGAAGGCTGGTGGAGTCCGAATTCGCCCACCCCAAGAAGGTCCTGCAGGCTGTGCGGTCCAGGCTGCGGTAGCCAAGAGAAGGGCAGCGGGGCTGTGACACGCCTCCCCGAGTACAGTTGAGGCATGCCGCCAGGCCAGCAAGGCCAGGGGCGGCGCAGGGAAGGCAGGTGGAGGCGCCCCCCAGAAGGGCCTGCAGCCTGGCTGGGCGAGGGTGTGGTGGCCCAGGGAAGCGTGGCGCTGCCATTTTGCCACCTCCCTGAGTACAGTCGGGGTGCGGTGTTAGGGCAGCGAGGTGGGGGGCAGGATGGGGAAGAGCGTCAACCCCCCCAGAAGGGCTCGCGGCCTCCCCGAGCCAGGCTACGGCGGGCAAGGGAAGCGCAGCACTGCCGGTCTCCCCCTTCCCCATGATGTTCTGGGTTTTGGACAAAATCTGTTTTGACCCTGATTTTACCATAGAGTTTTGCCCAAAAACCAGAGCATTGCCCCTGATGTCGCAAACACTATGATGTCACTTCCAGGTGACGTCAGCACATTGGGGACATTGTGTGGGGACATCCCTGCCCACTTCCAGAATGCCTCCCAGATCCCCCTGCTGGCAAGATGAAGGGGCCTGGCAACTCTAGCTTTTATGATGGTTATGTGTTGAGAACGTTTTGTTGGGAGGCAACATAAAAAAAATATTAAATAAAAATAAAGAAGAAAAATGGTTGGAGTAGCAGCCAGGATATTTAAGCATTAAGGCCTGGCATTAGAAAGCACAGGATAATTATAATTATAATTCTTTGCAAATGTCCTTGCAGGCCGGAAAATAATATCATTAATGACTAACATACCATTACAAAAGAAAATATGGATACGATCCACAAATGGCAAGCTGTATTGATGCTTCCCTACTGATGCATGAATGCATACACACATACATATATTACTTCCAGGAAAGTGTATTTAGGACTGCATCCGTAGACAGCTGGAACTTTTCAGAAGAGTTTCTGGGGTCTGCAGGCAATCCTCAGCATGGCTTCTGCTTGGGAGTTAATCTCACTGCCCTGACAAAAATTTTGGTGGATTGGACATAGCCACTGGATTCAGAGTGCAGCTATGCCAGTCCTTGCGTACCTCAAATGTCTCTGTGAGGGGGTAGAACATTTGTTTGTGGATTTCACATTGAGTATATATAAGACATATGAAAAAATCTGGGTTTTGCATATCATTGGAGAAGATATGCACCCAGTATGAGCCAGGGCCTTATCTATGTTGGTACCTTATCTAGGTAAGCCATTTTAGTGAATACTATATATTGAAAAATGAGCAAAGTGTTAATAAATTTTTCAGCCTTTGTGAAAGCATCTTAGTTTTGGTATAAACCTAAAAAGACTAGGAGATTATATTATTCTGATGTTTATTATGCATTATTTTAAAGAGCACCCTTGAGCCTAGATGAATCATTCCACTAAGGTTGCAGGAAGTGTTAAAGTATGCTTGTGCTTGAGAGGCAAAGGGTTAAATACCAAATGTTTCCCAGACATTGTTAGCTGTGTTGCTTGAATGAAAAGGATAATATACAACAAATATTCGACAATCTAAGTCTGAAGAAATAGCCAGAGTTGACTGCTTGGCTGCTGACTCACCCAGGAACAAATTAAAGGTGGAGGAAATTGGTGACTGAAGAGACAAGCCTTAATTGTTTTTCATTAGTCAGTCTTGTGTACTGTTCTTAGTTGTTTATAGTTACATTTTTTTTAAGTCAGCATAAAAAGATGCTCATTATTTTGGAAGTCACAAAGAGCCTGTTACACAGGATTAGCTCATGCAAATTCTACTCACAATGAGCATGAAGAACAAGAAGCACTGGGACTGAACACCTCTTGATGAAAACAAACGAGAAACCAGCAGGGGCTAAAATGGCAGCCCTCCGATTTAACACTGCAGTGATAACCATTTACAATCAATAGTGTACATGGAGCTGGACACACATCAGAATGTTATCTTGGCTTTATACTTTGCCTCTGGGAAGCCAAATACATCAAGCAGGGTTAAAATACAGTCCTTTATTTTATAATCTCCTTTTATACAAGGACAACCCCCCCCCCCAAGGTTATAGGGATGTCTAGTCCTGAGAGGAATGAAAGAAACTTAAAAAGGAACCAGCTTCAGATGACAAATAAGAGCATGAATTGGAGCTCTATGAGACCCCTCCCAGGACACTGACACTTTATGGAAGAATTGAAATACCCAGTCAGCATCGCAATGTGATTTATCTGCTACAGGAATGTATCACATCGGGCTGTTGGTGGAGACCAAATATAAACACTGTGCACATACAAAGAAAGCTAGGACATCAGCATGAAAAGTTCTTGTATAGCTTTCCCCCCAAACATACCAGTTTCTGCATGCAGGGATCCAAACACACAATATGCCACCTGCAGTTGCAGTCCAGTCATGGTCAGATATGTAGGAGGAGGGAGAAGGGGGCTTGATAGGGATCTGTTGAAGGAAGTGCAAGGAGACATAGTAAATAATAATATTAGCAGGTACTACAAGATCATTGAGGCAGGTCAGGGACGACAAGGAGAGAGCTGTAGGAAGAAAGAAAAAGCTTGATGGAATTTCTGGTTTTGGCTCCCTCAATGGCAGCCGCATTCTCCCAGAGCTCAGGGAGAAGCGTGCCTTGAATTGGCAGATGGGAGGGGGTGTGATGGTATGCACACACACCCCGGAGCCCTTGCGTTGGCCTCCTAGCCATGGGGCACTTGGAGGGCCCTTCCTCCGGCAAACAGCCAGTGAAGGGGGGCCGATCCCTGCCCCGACGGTCCTGCCGCTAATTTCCAGAATGGAAGCGGGGACACACACCGGGACAAGCATTTGGTGGCCGGGTGAGTTAAACATGAAAGGCAAGATCTACGCTGTAATGTGAGTGATTGTATAAGCAAAGACACCAGAAAGTAAGCTGAAAGCCTCCCCTTAACAAATCAAGGGGGGGAATTCCCCCTCGAAAAGAAAAAAGCTGAACTGATAAACAAAGTTAAAAGAAGGGGTGGACTGCAAAACGGAATTGACTATAATAAGGAACTTTTGAGAACTTACCAAGCGATTGTGAAGGATCTTGAGACTTTGATAACTTTTTCTAAAAAGTAAACAACTCTCAAACATGGCACCTCCGAGGAGAGAGGAAAAGGACAAGCAACCGAAACTGAAGTTCCATGGCAGAAATGCCAGCCCAGTGAGTTCTGTTCCCAGACAGGACACTACTGTAGACTTCCAAAGTATGCTGACTGAGGCTCTGTGCCCTCTGCTGGAACAAATGACATCGCTCCATAAGAAGTTTGATGCACAACAAAGCCAGCTAAATGAAACTACTAAAAAGACAGAGAAAGTGGAGTAAGAGCTTAAAGATGTGGATGCCAACACCCTGAAGTTTAAAAAGCAAATGCAGGTGATGGAAAAAAAGAGAGCAACTGACGAGGCTCAACTTTTACAGCTGCAAATGGAAAAGGCAAGCTGTGTCTTAAGATTCCAGGGGGCTCCTGAAGAAAAAGGTCACTCACCTGCTTCCTCTCCCCGCAGGAATGGTGACAGCTGTTAGAGAATAAGCTTGATATTTGCTTTATGGACTATTTATTGCTACACACAATGGACTGTGCACATACACATAGGCTCAGAAAGCTATACACTTTAGGTCACCTGTGCCTACACATACCTTGCATGTAAATAAGGTTTCAGCTACACAGTTGCCCAGCCTGGTGAAGAAGCACAAACCTGCATTATTGTGAGCAATGAAACAACAACTCTAGGAGGAGACAGCCCCCATGACGGAACTGCTTGTAGTCACGTACTACCCATCGCCTGCTTTGTTCCTGAGCTGGAATTTCCTGCCATATGGACATTTGGTTATCAAAGAAACTGGCCAGCTTCATCAGCACTCCAATGGAGCATCATGACACCTAGATTTCACACCTGTCCAGATGCCATACTCTGAGTAAGGTTTTAGGTTACAATATTGGCCACCCCTCTTAGGTAACCTCCCCTTCCCACATGCAACCAATAGAATTGTTTTTGGGATGGACTAACAGGTAGGTGGGTCAAGAGGTTGGCACAGTTACCACCCATCTCTTGGACCCCCTATAAAAAGAGAGAACCAGTCACCTGGCCCCTCCTACTTGATCAACTAGCATTCCCCCAATACAACCCCTGTCTGCTTTCCCCCAATACAACCCCTGTCCCCCTTGCTATCCCCAACCCTTGCCTCTACTTTGATCTCTTGATCTGCAGTCAAAGAGACCCACATGTTCCGGCTGGTTCTGATCGTGTGTGAATTTCCATTGTTTCCATTTCTTCCCCTCCATTCTTCATTGGAACAACCAAGCTGCAAGACAGATAAGTATCGCCCACCATCACCCCTACCTGCTAATGCAACTGTGCTTATTTTAATACTGTAATTCTTAGGAACTTGATTGAATGTGTGAGTGCATCAGTATTGTTTGTATGAGATATATTTTAAGTAAAAGACATCTATTTTAAACCACAACAGCCTCGAATCCTTTACTGGTCACCCTTGGTGGGATCAGGACCTTGGTATAAATTGGCAAGAACCAATTTATAAATTGCCAATTGCTGTAAATAAAGCAATTCGGCTAACACAGCTTTCACACCAACTATCACAGCAATGGCAGTGGGTCTCCTGGCCACCTGCCTCCTTCTCCTCACAACAGCAACACCTCTCCCACCAATGGCTTGCCTTCCCCCGTGCCATAGCAATGGTGGCAGCAGCTCTTCTGGCCACCAACTGCAAAGGGCCACCTAGACCCTTGAAAACCTGAGACTGCTGAGGAGATGCAGCAGCCCTTCTGCACAGGTACTAATAAGTGAATTTACTGAGGGATTTTTTTAAAAAAAACATCCTTCTCTAGTAAGCGTTTAGATCTTTTTGCAAACCTGGTTGGAGGGGGCAGATTTGCAGAAAAACCTCCTTACTTTCCACCTGGCCCCAATTGGTGGCTTACGTAGCCGCAGATCAGGGCACAGTTAGCTATTAGATATCTAGATGTAGAAGAATGCACGTAGCATGAAAAAAATGGGTCTGGCAATAGACAAGCCTTCAAGAAACATGACAAACAAGAAATGAAACAAAAGGCAAGAAAAGAGGTATTTTAACACTGACTGTTTTTAAACAAAAGCAGTGCTACACAACTTAACTTCATAGTGTCCCTTTGAAATAAATGGGAATTTCTTCTAAATAGACACTCTTGTACGTGTTCGTAACGTATATAGAACAGGATGTTTACTCATATTTGTTTTTTAAAAATGGGTTATTCCCAAATGCTTACTGGTGCAGTCCCAAGTGGGTTCATTGAAGTCTGTTTAGGATTGTGCTGTTAAATGGGTTCCCTGTTCCTAGCCGAAAAACTGAAAGTTGAACTGGCGGATGTTCAAATATCCCTAACAGACTTCAGGAGTCTAGATTTATGATGACACAAGCAACAATAAAATCAAACAGAATAATATGCAGCCTGCCTATTAATGATGTGAATGCAGATTTGGGGAAAAAATGTAAATAGATATTGGCATCTCTTAGAAAGTATTTTTTTCTGTCTGTCATAAAAAGCCGTGATAAGTTACAAGAGAAGTTTAAAGACCTTTCAAGAGATGGGTAGTAAATTCAACACAGCCTTCTTTTTTCCCACCACATCATTAACTTATTGAACTCATTCCCCATGGGGGTATGATACACACCAGCTTATATGGCTTTAAATTTTGTGGAAGAAAATTCCATCAATAACTATTAGCCATGATTGCTGAATAGGACATCCAGCTCTGCATGCCAGCACCAGTGAGAGGCTTTGTGCCCCTTCTTGTGGGTCTTCTGATTGGCTACTGGATGAAAGAGAAGGCTGGACTAAATGGACCCTTTGTCTGATCAGCAGGGCTCTTCTTATTCTGTTAGGTCCTTAACTACAAACCTAAAAGACTGCTAGCAGCGACTGGAACAATTCTGCCACTTTCCATGAGACGCCTGCATTTAACCTGCAGAGTAAAATATTTCAGTAACCCCATAGATAATATCATGCCATTTTATGCATTTACTTCACTAAAGCGCCAGAGAATATCATTTATGGCATCAAATGGCTATACAAAAATTATATGTAGCATAAATTGTAGACACTGTAAAAGATAGGGGAAAACAGGCAACAATCAAGAGCAGGAGTTCATTAAGTAAAGCACTGATGTGGAACAGTATAAAAATTAATATTTTATTTGGGGGCAAAACTGAAAAGTAAGATAATAAGAATAAACAATTGGTGATCAGAAGAGAAGCATGGTGGGTTATTAGGTTTTTCTGTATGGCACCACAAGGGCTAAATAATATAAATATTACAACATTGAGAACTTTGCACAGGCAGTACTTAAAGGAATAGTATAATATCTGTACCAACTAGGGCTGACAACTATTTGGATTTTTTTTTAAAAAAACAACACAGTTTCTTTAGAAGAAGAAGAGGAAGAGGAAGAGGAAGAGGAAGAGGAGGAGGAGGAGGAGGAGATTGGATTTATACCCCGCCCTTCACTTGGAGTCTCAAAGCGGCTTACAAACTCCTTTTCCTTCCCCTCCCCACAACAGACACCCTGTGAGGTGGGTGGGGCTGAGAGAACTCTGACAAAAACTGCTCTTTTTCAAGGACAGCTGTGCCAGAGCTTGTGACTGACCCAAGGTCACATCAGCAGGTGCAAATGGAGGAGTGGGGAATCAAACCCGGTTCTCCCAGATTAGAGTCCGCGTACTTAACCACTACACCAAACTGGCTCTCAATGGAGTTTAATGGAGTTTAATAGGGTGTTATTTATCCAGTGATGTTATTTACCTTCATGGCATGAAAACTTCAAGTACCCATTTCCACACATTAAGCCTCTGTTAAACAGGTAGGACATTTTTCTCCAGGCCTGTTGTCAACCCAGTATCCATATTAAATAGAATGTATAATTGATTATATTTGGAACTCAAAACATTAAAAAGCTGTATCTTTGTTTTATTAGAAAAGACTATATTTGACATCACTGCTTGGGAATAATTGAATGAACAACAGGAAAAATTAGGAAGACTCTGTGATAAGGGTGAGGAGAGTGCAAGGGAATGTTGGTGTCCCTGCCCTGTTTGAGAAAGCTCCCAACAAACTTTTTTATTTGTTTATTTACAAAATTTATACCCCACTTTTCTGACTTGATCAGGACCACCAAAGTGGCTAAAAATTAAAAACATACATAATAAAAACCAATAAAACAAATAACCCCCTATATCATTAAAACACTGAAAACCAAATACACATATAATACAATAATATATGCACTGGCCTGGATAGCCCATGCTAGCCTGATCTCATCAAATCAGAAGCTAAGTAGGATTTGTCCTGGTTAGTATTTGAATGGGAGTCTACAGTAGCTGTTTCTTTGGAAAGATGGCACTGATACCTTTCTCTCTCGTTTCATGTCAAAAGGCTGGCAATTTAAAAGCCTAGAAAAGTGACATATATTTCTTTACTTATACAGCTTTGATTTTTTTTAATGAGAAGTCTATTTATCTATTTATTTAAAACATTTATTAGCTGCCTTTCTTCCTTATGGAGCTTAAGGTGCATTAATCAAAAAGAGAATATTTTAATTCACAATTTAGAACTGCTTTAATCAAATGCAGTCCTAAATAATACTGTCTTCAACTGCCTCCTAAAGATCAAAAGTGAGGAGCCCTAGGAAGATTGTTTCAAAATGGTGGAGCTACCATGATCAGGCGCTCTCTTGTGTACCCACCAAATGAGCTTCTTTGATTGATGGGACAGTCAGGAGGGCCTCTCTCTCCAACAGGCACACATGGGACACACAAGAGAGGAAGGAGGAATCAATGTGCAGACACCATATTAAACAAAAAAGTACTTATGGCAACAGAAGGAGACAGGTAAGACTCTCTAGGGAGAGAGTTCCAGCGTTTTGATGCCACAACCAAGAAGGCCATCTCCCAGGTTGCCACCTCCCTAATCTCAGAAGGCAGGGGCACTCAAAGCAGGGCCTTGGAAGTTGATAATAGCATTTTGATAGCTTCATAAGGAAATAGGCATTCCTTCAGGTATGCTGGTCCCAAGACATGTAGGAAGTTAAAAGTCAACACCAGCACCTTGAATTGTGCCCAGAAACAGACTGGGATCCAGTATAGATGGGCCAAGACTGGAGTGATATGATTCCTACAGCCCAATCCAACACATAGACTGTATTGCAGTAATCTAATCTAGATCTAATTTGGGCATACACCACAGTGGCCAGATCATGTCTATCCAGGAAAGGACATAGCTGACTAACCAGTCAAAGCTGGTAAAAGGCACTCCTGGTCACAGCTACCTCCTGTTTATCCAGAAGTAGGCCTGAGTCCAAGAGGACCCCCAAATTATGGACCTCTTTCTTCAGTTAGAGTGCAACCTCATTCAGAATGGGTGACATCTTAAATCCCGGGTCAGAACTTCCACTATACAGTAGCACTTCTATTTTGTCAACATTAAACTGTAGTTTATTAGTCTATATCAACTCCAAAACTGCCAACAGGCACCAGTTTTCAACAGCCTCCCTGGGATTGGCCAGAAGCACAACATAGTATTTGGTTGGATCCAACCCTATGTTATATAAGAAGGGCATATACAAAAAAGGTGGACAATCCAGGGAGGTGTTTGATTAATATAGTGCAATATGTGTAGATACAGTATGAGAGTGAGCGACTGCCCCAGTTATCAGGTCCATTATACTACGGTGAGTGAAGCTTCTACTTAGTCCAGAACTCTTAACCATACTGGCTGTCTAAAAATGGCTTATAGATTAGGAGATGAGCTATGTGAACTCACTGAATTATTTGCTGCAAAGATTTTAAGTCACAGTTTTGAATTAGCCATCATGTTTTAGAAGATAATGGTTGTATAACCATGTTTCAATTAAATATCACTGTTTGTTAACTCAGAAAAGTTACCTCTCCACATAGAGAATAAGTAAAGTGATTTGACATTTAAAAAGGCATAAGCTTATAAATTTGTGCATTATAACTTGTACATTCTTCCTGTGAAACAATTTTATAAGAATATTGACAATTGAAATATATTGGAGACAACATGATGAAAATATTTGAGTAGCATATAAACATATTTTAATTCTGTTTGCTTGATTTTAATGATGATTTACTTAGTAGAGTCTTGCTTATGAAAGCTCATGCTAGTCTTTACAGTGCCCTGTGAACTCTTTTTCCGATTTCTTATGAGAGATATTGCTGTACTACCTTTGGGGAAAGCATTACCTTGTTGGTATCAATGAAGGCTTGATTTCAGGACCTGCATGTTCTGTCCTTTCCTGGGATGCAAGAGAATGATGCAGCATCTGCAATACAATTTCATAGTGTATGTACTTAAACTGAGCAGGCAGAACGAAATAGTACCATTTTACTGTGAGACATTAAAATAGTGCAGATGTCTAGAAATCTCCCATCATATATCTCATTTTAGGTAAATGGGAGAAAACTTGGTACAAATGTCTTGTGGACAGCAGTATGGTTAGATGCTTATTTAAACCGAGTTTGGTTTAAGAACTAAAAGTGATCACAAGTCTAAATGCACAGCAAAATATTAAAATAAAATTATCACATTTCTTAACCTGATACTTGACATTTTAAGATCACTGTCCAGAAGTGAGAATGGAAAACATGACCAATACAGCAGTAAAAATGTGAAAATGATATGTTTTGAAGACACTGAAGGTGAGTAGAAGCAAGTGGTTTTACAGCAACAATTTGGCAGGGCTAGGGATGATTCTGTATTTGGCAAACCTAGAACAACAAATCATATATTAAAATTGCACCCCATCTTAAAAAAAAGACTAGGAATCACTGTTGGTGATAAGAGTGGCACCAGAGGGGGCAGGGGTGGCTAGTGGCCTCCCCAAACAAGGATCTCACCACCTCAGTCACATCCCAATTTCTGGACACATGTCATTACTTGAAAGACAGGCATGTTTCACATGTAAGAACATAACATAAGAGAAGCCATGTTTGTTAACCACACAGGCCTTTTTAAATACCTAATTGTATCTTTCCTAACCTGGGATATGCATTTTACCTGAGCTTCCAGTATTGTAGTTTTTAATAGTCTCCAAGCTTCCCAAAGAGATTTAACCCTCCCTACCTTTCAGTTTTCTTTCTTCTTCACAAGCCCCCTCATTTGAGAGAAGTTCTGTGACAATCTGCTTTGTAAGGCTGAGTTTCTTGTTTCTTGTAGATGTTCCCAATACCTACCAAGTTCTGGTCTAAAGACCTGCATGGGAAGGAAGCAATGAAAGGTAAGAAGAATTCCTTTAATTGGTGGAAGGCTATTCTGAGTGAGGTAAAAAAAAGGGGGGGGGAGCACAGGCTTTGGCAAATAGAATGCAAGTTGGTGATCAGATAGGCAAAAAGGGTCTATGAGGAACATATTGCAAAAAACATGAAGACCGACAGTAAAAAATTCTTCAAATACATTAGAAGCAGAAAAGCAGCTAGGGAGGCAGTGGGGCCCTTCCATGGCCAAAGGGTAAAAGGATTATTAAAGGATTATAAGGAAATGGCAGAGAAGCGGAATGCTTTTTTTGCCTCTGTCTTCACTGTTGAAGATGGGAGGTGCTTGCTCACTCCAGAACCACTGATTTCAGGACGGGTGTCAAAACACTTGAGTCAGATTGAGGTGATGAGAGAGGAGATCCTACAACTGATGGACAAATTAAAAAATGACAGATCACCAGGCCAGATGGCATACATCCAAGAGTTCTGAAAGAACTCAAATGTGAACCTGTGGATCTCCTGACAAAAATATGCAATCTATCACTAAAATCTGCCTCCATTCCCAAGGACTGAAAGGTAGCTAATGTAACCCCCATCTTCTTCTTTAAAAAAAAAAAAAAAAGGTTCCAGACAAGATCTGGGGAATTACAGGCTAGTCAGTCTAATGTTGATAGTGGGTAAAGTTCATGAAATCCATCATTAAAGATAGAATTAGTAGCCACACTGATTAACAAAAGCTATTGAGGAAGAATAAGCATGGATTCAGTAAGGGAAGATCTTGTCTCACTAACCTTGTAGAAGATATTGACTCAGTGTGCAACTGCAGTAAAAGAGGCAAATGCTATGCTGGGGATTATTAGGAAGGGGATTGAAAATAAATCAGATAGTATCATAATGCCCCTATATAAATCTATGGTGCAACATCATTTGGAATATCATGCACAGTTCTGGTCACTGCACCTCAAAAAAAGATATTATAGCATTGGAAAAGGTGCAGAAAACGGCAACTAAAATGATTAAGGGGACTGAACACCTTCCGTATGAAGGAAGGTTAAAGGGGTTAGGGCTCCTCAGCTTGGAGATAGGATGATTGAGGGGAGGCATTATGGAGCTTTACAAAATTATGCATGGGATAGATAAAGTAGAGAAAGAAGTACATGTTCCCCTTTCTTGCAATACAAGAACTCATGGGTGCTCAAGGAAATTAATGAGCAGTAGGCTTAGAACAGATAAAGGGAAGTACTTCTTCACCTAAAGAGTAATTAACATGTGGAATTCACTGCTGCAAGAAGTGGTAGTGGCTACAAGCACAGATGTCTTTAAGAGGGGACTGGATAAACTTATGGAGCAGAGATCCATCAGTGGCTATTAGTCACATAGTATAGATGGGATGCTATGTCTGGGGCAGCGATGCCCTGTATTCTTAGTGCTTGGGGGGAAGAGTGGGAGGGCTTCTGGTATTCTGGCCCCACTGATAGGCCTCCTGACAGCACCTGGGTTTTGGCCACTGCATGAGAGAGTGTTGGACTGAATGGGCCTTTGGCCTGATCCAACATGGCTTCTCTTATGTTCTTAGTTGGTTTTTCCATATATAAATAGGACATGGTTACACGTCAAAAGAAGTTTGAAACAAAATAATTACAGTTCAATGGATAAATAATTCAAATAAACTAATGGATTCCTGTCCTAATAAAACAAATAAAAACATGAAGTCTTTAGTTATAACTACTGGGATAATCATGGTGATAATATTTTCATTTATTATGATGGGATTTTATTAAACATCAGTTTCAAATGACTTGCACTAGTCTGATTTTAATGTCACCAGGTTCTGTTCTGTCCGTCCGTCTGTCCCTCCCCCCCCCCGGGCTATCTGAACAAACAACACTATTGTTGAGAATTAGACAATTACCTCTGCAGAGATTTCCATTATACTTGTCATCAGATGTTTCTGAAAATTAAGAATTAAGATACTGCTGGGATAAGGATGGATCAAACAGTGAAATGGATGTGGCATTTCCTCTCTTTGCACAATAACAGTGGAGACAATATACGTGTTCACAATATCTATGGCATATAAGTTATTTTGGTTCTTCTGCTATTGCTAGGATTTTATGTCTATTTTTTAAATGTCAGCTTTTCCCTATTGTTGTAAAAGATACAATGCAACATAATTGCCTGTGAAGGTCACTGCAACATTTCAATAATACTGTGAAGAGAATTTTGTCCTCTGATCAGATAAAATAGTAACATGCACTCAGAAAAGGAAAATACCTCAAGGTGAGTAAATGTTAAAGAAAACAAATTAGTATCTGGGCTGGGCTGGCCCCTTTATGATCCACGGGTGCTTTAGTGCTGTCTGTATAATACTCAATACACATTTTAAAACAAGGTACTTCAGAAAGGAGTGGTACTTATAACCAGCCTCTATAAACACTACAGATGATAAGTAATTGGAAATAATTTACCCTGTGGTCTACCCCTTACTTCTTACTGGCTTCTTATTGGCAGCACAATGAAGTAGAAGAGATGTGAGGTAAAGTGGACTGCCCCAACTGAATGTTCTGTCACATGCAAGTAGAAAACTTACATATGAGGAAGTGACAGCAGATTCAAATTCCACTTCAGTCATTTAATTCAGCACTAAGACCATCTGGGAAACAGCAACAAGGTTATGGATGCATTCAGATGTCAAATAAATTATGGTTTGTTTGAACCATAGCCTACCACTCCTTGCCACTTTGGGGAAAGTTGTAGCCCATGGAACCCATGGTATCCTCGATGGGCAAATAGCATCCTCAAGGTCATTTCAGCTCAAGAAAGGGCATGGGGGTTAAGTTTAAGTCCTCTCACTTTGGTCCTAATTCAAATCTGCCCACACATACCTGGAAATCCGGTCCCCAGCAAGGAATTCTCAGTGCACATGTGACTGTGGGGATCCAGGGAGGAAGCAATGAAAAATGTGTAGTTAGGCCTTTGAGAGGGGTGGTGCTAATGAACAAACTGGTTTTTCCCCCAGACATCATGATAAACCACAGTATCAAGTCAGGCATAAAATACGCTGTAGATCACATTTTAGTGCCCAGCAACAAACATAACCAGCTAACAACCAGGAAACTAACTGTTACATAACAAATACATGAGTAAAACAGCCTGCAATCAGGGTTTGCACCAAAGTGCAGTTTAATGAGAGACTCTACGCATATGTGAGTGCCTCTCTTCTACCTTTTTATATTGTATCTCCTACATGGCATCCTGGAAGGCCATAATTAATCTTTGCAGAATTTAGATGAATCAAACATAATTACAACTGGAAGCTCTTACCATGATGGGCAGAGGAATTTGATGGTCATATAATGATGATGTCAGTGGTCACTGATGGTAATGTAACATTGGTATCATATAGTTGGGGACACAGCACCAGTGGCAAAATAGAAAGTCAACCAATGCTGCTTTCAGTGTAAGATAATGTAACAACACTAACAGTCACTTCATAAATATTCATGGCAATAACCTGGCCACCCAGCACTCATGAAGGTGGGTGATTCTCATTAGCAGTTTTGACTTGTATTAGCAGAAAATTACTGAAAGGTCCAATTTAGATATATCTACTGGTAATATATTTACTGGTAACATAAAAGCAATGCCATTGAACAGCAATGACCATTGTAGATGAAATGGCGCTGTGGAATTGGTAGGTTTCCGATTTTAGTTACCCTTTTTATCCCAGCTTAATAACCAGTTTGATATACCTTAAGTTTCCCCTTGCTATATGCTAGTAAAGGTAATTTCTGTTGACATTTCCAAGTTTTCATCTTAGCTTCTAAAACTGAGGATGGTAGAGTTATTGATTTTTCTGAAGACATATTGCACTCTTGGGGCTTCTTTTCTAATTGATCGCTATAGCATGACATGATCAAAATAAAAGATTTCATGTCAAATCACTGAACACTAATCTGACATGAGCAGCTACCAAACGTATTGCATAATCATCAGATTTTGTACATTTTGTACAACCCTTGGATATGCAGCTGTGAAACTATTAAAGAAGTAATGGGAAGTGCTGACTATAGTTTAGCACCACATTACCATTTCTAAAATCAATAGTAAACTACATTGAAGTATTTTCCCCCAAAGCTAGCTAAAACAAGGTATTCCAGAAAACATTCATGCAGGGGAACACAGAACCTGAAGAATTTTCTCTAATGGCCTTATCTAATAACAATGATGTGTAGGTTAAATAATAAAGACTGATCTTCTTGATCTAAGCAGTAAAGGTTACAATGAAGTTGACTCACCCTGAACAGGAGATAGGTTTCGATGTTCTGCAACAAGGGAGGCTTCTGCATTGCTTTTACGTGGAGAACCATGTGCACATGTACTCCATATAATTCTTCTCATCAAGTGGGGGTGCTGAAAAGTGTGGGTCTTGCTACTTAGGAACCTGATGAACCTCTACAATCTGTGGAAGACACTGATGCAACTATTAGAACTATACTGCCTGTGTGTGTATATACTGACTACAGGAAATGAATCTGAGTTTGTACACAACTGAATGATCATAGTAATATATCAAGTGCAGAAAACATGACTTTCAAAGAAGACTCAGTGTCTTTTTATTTAAGAATTTTATTTGTGTGCTTGTTGTTGTTCTTAATATCCACATCCACCTTTCATGATCTTCATTCTCACCATTTTTTTACCTCCAATTTTGAAGATATTGTTCTTTATCTTGGAAAAAAATGAATAAGTCTTCTCTTTTTTTACAGAGAATAAGAAAATAAGTGTGCAGTGTTTCAGTAAACAAGGATAAGGCACAATCTTGTATTGTTGTATTCAAAATATGTATTTGTTACGCTCACTCGCTGAACATAATAACACCTTTTCATCTGTTCTTTTCTTATCTCTGGAGAACCATGTGATGATCAAACACTGTTATCCTTTTGTTTTATCCTTTGAAATATTCTTCTATCTGCAGGGGTCATTACGAGTCAAGTGAATAAAGTTATACCCTTGAACACCAAAGCCAATATTCAAAATTATTCAGTGTATCATCAATGCAAAGTCATATTTATTTGGCAGTATATTACATCATCAAAGAATTGGATAGTGTTGTGTTGTGTAAGAAATCCTGATTGTAACATAAAAGATATATTCTAAATAATGTCATTATTGAAATAATATATTTCAACCCTCAGGATCATTTGGCTAAAATACAAATCTCCAGGTTTAACATACTATAGGACAGAATTCTTTTAGACTAATTAAGATTTTTTTTTTTTGCTCCATCCTTGACATAATTGTTTATCTTTTAGGACATAAGAGAACATGCAAAATCAAGTAAAAATAGTTTGCAACAAATGCATAAAAAGAAGGTAGACATCTATCTCAAGTAAGGGGACAATCCAATCCATTGCCTAAACATGGGAATGCATGGATAAGGCTCTGGACACATACACACATGTTCCATGCTGTCAAAAGAAAGGAATTGGTGGCAAGGAATCTCACTTGTGATCCAGTGCATGCACTAAAAGAGGAGAAGAGTCATGTATTCTTGTCTGTGGTTTACAACACTCTGTCAATCAGTTTACCTAAGTCCTGCCTAAGTTACCTAAGTCAATCAGTTTACCTAAGTTCAAAATTTTGGAGAATGTACATTACTTACACTTATAGAAAATCTGTCATTACTAAAATTACACTTGCTAAGCACCAAACATATACTAACTGGACAAGGTTGGGAAATGGAAGGATCATTTTGTTGTTGTTCGTACATGGGAAAAAATAATTTATTTAAATCATTGGTCTACTTCGGTCCCGGTCACATGGGCTGTAAAATGAGGGGGGGGAAGTGTGACCGTTTGGCCCGGAGCAAAATAATGTACAGTCGCCCGATCACACGTCCCGTCGAGGTCCCGTGGTAGGGGCGAGCTGGCGATCACACGACGATCCTGCAGTGCAGCAAAGAAGTGGTGCGGCGCGATCTCACCAACGGCATGCGAGATTCTGCGGAGCAATGGAACGTTCGCTTTCCTCTTTGTGCGCATGTTTGCGACGGGACATGGGTGGGCGCCGGATGCCACGGACTACCACCGGAAATGCGATCAGACGCCAGCCCTTGCCCCATGGTTTCCGGAAACTCGGAGGTACTAGTTTTTAACTCCGCATCTTCGGTGGGAAGCCTCGGGTTCGCCATGGGAGCTCTACGCTTCCCAAATTTTGCGGTGCGATCACGCCCAGAAAATCCATCTCAGTAGTGCGGCTAATGCTCCGTGTGACCGCAGCCTTCATTAGCTATTAGCCTATGTAAGGGCAAGCTGTTCCAGGAAGCCCAAAGTTACTATCCTTTGAAGAAGAAAAAGAGAAGAAGAGAAGAAGAAGAGATTGGATTTATACCCCGCCCTTCACTTGGAGTTTCAGAGCGGCTTACAAACCTCCCTCTCCCCACAACAGACACCCTGTGAGGTGGGTGGGGCTGAGAGAACTCTGACACAAACTGCTCTTTCAGGAACAGCTGTGCCAGAGCTTGTGACTGACCCGAGGTCACATCAGCAGGTGCAAGTGGAGGAGTGGGGAATCAAACCCGGTTCTCCCAGATTAGAGTCCACACACTTAACCACTACACCAAACTGGCTCTCAAATCTCCCTCCTGGATTCAAATTTGGCCAGCAATTTGCTGGCTTTGCTTGTCCTTACCTGCAGATCAACTGTACTGAGAGGTGCTACATCTCATCACCCTTCCCCAAAATGCCTCACAGACAATGAAGATTTGGTCAATGTTGTTCAGCACCAAGGGCATCCCCTCCTAATGCACACCATCATAATATGAATGATGGGCTGCTGCAGGAACAATGCTTCATCATAGGATGCCTCTGGGTCCCTTCCAATTTGTCTTACTTATAATGAGCAACCCTCCCTATCCCACTAGTCTCAGTTACAGCCTAACCAGTCAAATTGACCAGTCCCATTTATCACACCTGTCCAGGTAGAACATGAAGTGGGAAGAAAAACTGCCAGTCTTAGGAGACCCAGAAAATCTTGCTTGCCCCCAAAGTGACCAGCTAATTCCATGTTTTCCATAGTTGCTGCATGGATCAGTCACATGCAGTAAATGCATGCAAGAGGGAGTCTGTGAGCCTTTTTATGGCTTTCTCTAGCACTCTTCTCATAGGCCGGGATCCACTCCAACTCATGTGGTCTCGTACCTCAACTGAATTCCAAAGGGATCAGGTAAATAACATTCCTGGCCCAAGAATGAGCTTAACTTGGAGTTCAATCCTATTGATATGCAACTTGCAGAAGAGGTTCTTCCCTGCTTTTTTCCAGTAGCCTTTTGTATGCCCTGAAGTCTCTTGTCCAATTTCAGCAATGTGCTTACACAAGGCTGAGGAAGACAATTTTGCCCTATTACCTCTTCTCACTGCAACCCCTTCGTTCAGCGTCATCTAGACTATGGAAGAGAAAAGTAGAGAAAATTCTTGAGCACAAACCCCTTCAATTTACTTAAGGAGAAGAGTAGAAGAACAAGACTAGTTTTTAATGCCCATTTTTCACTACCTAAGGGAGTCTCAGAATGGCTTACAATTGCCTTCCCTTCCTCTCCCCACAACAGATACCCTGTGAGGTAGGTAAGGTTGAGAGAGTTCTGAGAGAACTCTGAGTGACCTAAGGTCGCCTAGCTGGCCTCATGTGGAGGAGTGGAGAATCAAACCCAGGTCTCCAGATTAGAGTCCACTGCTCTTAATCATTACACCATGCTGGCTCTATAGAGTATCCAAATTAAATGTTCCTATTCAGTTTGATTTTATGAATTTTGTTATGTTTTACTTCATACACCTTTCTCCCCAGTAGAGACTCTAGATCATTCTCCTCCCCTCCATTTTATTTTCATAACAACTCTGCGAGGTAGACTGTGCTGAAAGAGAGTGTCTGGTCCAAGGTCACCCAACGAGCTTCCATGGCAGTGTAGGGATTCAAAGCTGGGCGTCCCAGATCCTAGTTTAATACTCTGACTACTGTACCACATTGGGTCCCAAGATTTTTGATCTCATCATTTATAAATAATATATAACAAGTAAAGACCTGCAAGAAACTGTCAGAAGAAGCTATCCCATTCTCCCCACCTCTGCTTTACCCTACTTTTCTCACACTGTTTCTCCTTTCTGCCACCCCTTTTCTTACCCTCTCTCTCCCCTCCATGCTTGTCACTTCCTTTCTGCCCCCACCCCCTCCCTCTTTCCGTCCCTGTCACTCTTCCGGCCTTCCACCTACCCCCCCTCACAACAGCAGCGGCAGCAGCTTCTCTCCAGGAATCACCACCCTCTTAGGGTTGCCAGCTCCATGTTGGGAAATTCCTGGAGATTTGGGGGTGGAGCCTTGGGAGGATGAGGTTTGAGTTTGGAAGTGACCATAAACTCCACCCTTCAAAGAAGCCATTTTCACCAGGGGAACTGATCTCTGTCATCTCGAGATCAGTTGTAATTCCAAGAGCTCTCCAGCTTCACCTAAAGGTTGGCAATATCAGTTCCTATGAAGGGAATGACTGCTTTGGAGGGTAGAGTCTATGGCACTATATCTGTCTGAAGTCCCTCCCCACCTCAATCCCCACCAACATCAGGCTCCACCCCTCAAATATCCAGGAATTTCCCAACATGGAGTTGGCATCCCCATTTCCTTCCCACCCAACAGCCAACCTACCTTTATCTGCCCCTCTGTCTTCAGCTTTTTGTCTCCTTTCCCCCTGCAGCTTCTGCTGAGGAAAATTATGGTCTTTCTCCACAGTGGGGACTAAAGCAATTGACATTCTTTTCCCCTCCTTTTTATCCACAAAACAACCCTATGAAGTAGGTTAGGGTGAAAATATGTGACTGGTCCAAAATCACCCAGTGAGCTGCCACAGCAAGATGGGGATCTAAACCTGGGTCTTGCAAACCCTACCCTGAAGCTCTGACCATTATACTACAGAGAAAATGGGTGGATTTGTGGCATTATATCCAGTTGAGGCTTCTCCCCTCTCCAAACTCTGAACTCCTCATATTTCACCACAGAATCTCCAGGAATTTCCCAACCTGTAGCAATCCCAGTCCCAGTCCCAGTCCCAGTCCAGGCTTCAAACTGCCTACTATTTAGCCATTCATACTGTGGGAGGAATCCTCCCCAATCTGAGCTCCAGTTCTTCTTTTTGCTTCCTCTTCCTCCTCCTCTCTCTCTTTGGCTATCAGCCAGTCTCTCATTGTTGATGCAGTGGGGCCTGGAGAAGATTTCTGTGGCAGCCATTTCAAAAGATATGGGGGGGGGATTCAAACCCCCCCAATTGTTTTTTAACTTTTTGAATTTTTCTGCAGACCCATAGAGTCCCTGAATCTGTAGAAAAACCTGTTGGGGGCGAGTGAGTCCTCTGTTCGCAGAAATAAGTATCTGCATACAGAGGGGACTGTTGAGAATTAGATATACAGATTAAACTGTCTGGGGGGAATAATGGGAATTCATTCTAAAAATCAGAGTTTAGGTGAATATAATTTTAGAATTATTATTGGAAGTATTTCAATAGCATCATAAGCTGTTTTATTGAATAACTTTGCCTCATCAGAGAAATACAGGTTTGCTGAAGTAGTTGGACTGACTGTTAACCTTTATTTAAGCTGGTTAGGATGGAAGGATGGATGGAAGGAAGGATGGATGGAAGGAAGGAAGGAAGGAAGGAAGGAAGGAAGGAAGGAAGATTCCTTAACATGGTTGTTCGGTTTCTTTTTCTTATCCAAACTAAATTTAGGAGCAGACTAACATAGCTTTCATTGGCCTACAGATTACATTTTCTTTTCAAGTGAAATCTTGTGAAGAAGGATTGGATTTAGTAGGTGAAGGATGATATGTCATTTGTAATTCTTACAGTCCTAGCAGGCAGCTTTATAGGCAATAATAATTGAAACTGTAGATGGTCTTATGTTGATGCTGTAAAACCCAGAATGCAGAAGAGAAAATAACATGTTTCTATTGCACTTTCTCTGGGTTTGGGAAGATTGACTTCCCAATGTCAAAAATGTAACATGTTTCAGAAGTAGAAAGTACGCAACAACAATACTCATTCCATTGCACAAGATCACTTGTTTCCCGCTATGGTTAATTTTCTGGAGATCTGGTCCAAGTGTGACACCATTACATTCTCCAAAATGGAAGTGGTTGATACAGTATTATTTTGTTTTTCCTTTATACTACATTCCTGTTGTTTGTAAAGCTGACCACACAGATCCTCAGATGAAATCAAATAATCTGATTTTGTTAAGATTCAGTATGCCTTGTTTCCAATTCTCTTTCCACCAGAGATACATTAAAAAACTGAATGGGTTTTTGCTTTAGTTGTCTAACAACAGCCCAGTTTATTATTTCATTTCGGCATCAAAAAGTGAAAGTGGTATAGGATAATATATTAAAAATGTAAAGTAGTCTTACTATTGTATTTCAAAATTAACAATTACAGCTATCATTTCTCAACAAGAGCTCTAAGGGCTAATAGTCTAGTAAGAGACTAAGAGCTCTGAGACAAAATAGTACCTTACCTATGGACACCTAGTGAGTTCACTGATTTTTAAACTGGAAACTTTGCAGCTCAGCCTCTAGAGCACTTAATCTGTTGTACTTTTGTAATAATGGTTTTAATGGTTTTAACTGTTTTTATGTGTTGGCGTATGCCTATTTGTGAGCCGCCCTGAGCCCGCATTGTGGGGAGGGTGGACTATACATTGAAATATAAATAAATATATATAAATAAAAAATAAAGTCCCAAGGCCACTCTGTTTAGGATGATACTATGACCCATAAGGGCATGACACAAAGATATGGCATCATAAAGGATTTATTTATTTATGCAGGGACAACTGCAATTACACCAGTGTAGAGGCATTGCCGGTGCAGGTGTATGAACATAGCAGCCAGATATATGTAGGAAGATAAGGTCTGAGTAGCTGAAGTTAAGCCTCTCTAATGTATGACAGTGGTGGTCCTTGACCGTTTTAACAAATCAGTGTACAGTGATGAAACATGTGTTGTTCTCCAATTACCATCTACTGAAGCATCCAGTGATACAGACCTGATTACCTCAGTTTATAGG
>NW_015163239.1:9713-22901 GCF_001447785.1 Gekko japonicus | reverse complement strand
GATAGAATCCAATCTAATTTTGTAAAATGTAAAAATTTGTGGAGTTGCTGACATGCTCAATATAATATATATACTTTCACTCACTTCTATATCAAAAAGATAATGAAAGAAAGACAAAATGTGATTCCAGCCTAAGTCTCTATAATGCTTAAGCATCTTTAAAGCCACAACAGAGTCTGTTTCATCCACAATCAAAATAATGATGCTGTTAATCCTTTCATGGGCAAAGGGTGGGATTTTGTGGTATAGCTTTAACATCCAAATAGACCCAAGGATACTATCAGGAAATGATGACAAACAATACAGTGAAGTCCTAAAGAAATGAATAATTGTTATATGTATTATTAATAATATTATTATTGATTGATTAATTATTAATAATATATTTATAATAATAATAATAATCATCATCATCATCATCATCATTATTATTATTATTATTGTATGGCATTGTGTGTTGAATAGCCAGGAGATACCAAGATTGTCTGGCAGCCAGAAGTTCTAGCTCTTTTAAAATTATGCACCACTAGGTGGTCAGCTAGACTTGCTTTTTTAAGGTAAGGGACATTTCAGAGGTGATTTGCTGTTGCCTTCCTCTGAGTCACAGCCCTGGTATTCCTTGGAGGTTGCCCTTCCAAATACTAGCCAAGGCTGACCATGCTACTGAGATCTGACAGGATCAGGTTAGCTTGGGCTATCCAGGTCAGGGACACACACACACATATAGGCAGTGTTGGCCAGAGTGAGTCAATCATACCATATTTCTGTTAATACCATGTATGCAAATATTGTTTTAACTTACAAAATAACCATTCCATTGTATCAGTTGCCAGGTCATACTGGTCATTTGAGAGCTGATAGACTAAGATAACTGGTGATGATCAAATAATAAACTCAACAGTGACTCCATTGCTGGTATTACAATACGAGCAATGTTAGCTGCCCTGAGCCCGTTGGGGAGGGCAGGATATAAATTTGAATAATAAATAAATAAATGTGAAAGCCACTGTGGTGTAGTGGTTAGGGTGGGAGACTAGGATCCCAGAGACCCCGGCTTTAATCTCCCACTTGGCCAAGGAAACTTGCTGGGTTTCTTTGGGCCAGTCGCACACTCTCAGTCTAACCTGCCTCACAGAGTTGTTGTGAAGATACAATGGAGGAGAGGAGAATGAGGTAAGCTGCTTTGGGTCTTCATTGGAGAGAAAGGTGGGGTATAAATGAAGTTACTACTACTAAAGTTCTAGGCATTAAAGCTGACCTATGGTAATTAGACAACTAAAATGCCATTTGTCAGCTGTATTTATCATTCGATAAACATGGTTGTGTGAACCATTAATCGTACCTGAATTCCTTCATGAAAAGCAAAACTGAGCATTTGTGTTCATTCTCTGAGACACTTATTTCCACTGAAAGTTATAATATAGGATGGTAAAGAGTCATTTGTATAGCTTTCTATCAATAGAGCCTGTTCATATGAGCTAGAAATTGCTCACCATTGTCCAGTTTTATTGTCAAAAACCAAGATAAACATCAGCCCAGTAGCTTCTTGGATAGACTGTGGTGTGTGTGTGGGGGGGTGAGTATAGAGGCAGCTGTGGAAAAGCTGTGCAAGAACATGCGTGCCCCAAAATTTGCAATACACTTTATAACTATTTCAGGTGACTGATAGAAAAAGCAAACATTTTTTAGTGTTCAAGAGTCCCGTTTGTAATTTACGATCATACTGTGATTCAAGCAGAGGAATGTGTGTATCTCAACAAGCCTGATACCCGTGCTTTGCTATGGTATTTAACTTCCATAAATCCAGTTATAATACTAATGATGTAAAGTCTGAAATGTAACATTTGTTGTAGGAATTCTAATGGAGAAGATTGTAGTGTAAAAAATGAAGTGAGGCATACATACTTTTTCCCCCTCTACTGAAGGACCTCTCTGTAGACTGCTGGGACAGGCTCCATCATGGCTTTAAGCACCCTGCAACTGCTGCTGCACCTGACAAGCAACTGCCTGTTAGGTGTAGGAGGTGGGGGGAGTGTGTTGGAAGCCATCAGAGAGGCTGGGCCAGCAGCATCGCTAAGGTGATTCTGCTGGGGTGGTGTCTCTGATGGATTAAAGTACCCTGGTCCTGCTCCTACACCTGACAGACATCTGCCTGTCTGGTGTTGGGGGGATTATGTTTAAAGGCATCAGGGAGGCTGAGCCAGCAGCAGGGCTAAGGCAATCTTGCTGGGCAAACCTTCCCGGCAGT
The DNA here is from genome assembly GCF_001447785.1 of Gekko japonicus. Lineage (NCBI taxonomy): Eukaryota > Metazoa > Chordata > Lepidosauria > Squamata > Gekkonidae > Gekko > Gekko japonicus. The sequence goes on along the minus strand of NW_015163239.1, from coordinate 20,653 downwards.
TGTAAGCATCCCACCTCCTCTCCCCGGCAGCTGCCTGTCCAGTGTAGGAGGGGGAGGGGTATTAGAAGCCACTGTGAAGGCAGGGCTAGCAGGATCACTAAGGCATTACTGCTGGGGCAGGCTCCCTCGTGACTTTAAGCACCATGCAACTGCTGCTACACCTGACAGACAACTGCCTGTCAGGTGTAGGAGGGGGGAGCATGTTTGAAGCCATAGGGAGGCTGGGCCAGCAGCTTTGCTTCACCTCACAGGTGGTTGGCCACTCCTGATTTCCTCAAGTGTCATTAGCTCTCTGTAGTCCCCTGTAGCTGGTGTGTTTTTTAAAACCTCAGAACACTGAGCTCTGCAGCTGACCAATCAGAGAGTGGGGGTGCAAGGAGGCAGCAGCCTGGCAGTCACAAAGGAATCAGTGGGGAGCACATTTTACCCCTTTTGACCCACTCAGGGGTCAGATTTCTAAAATTCCCTAATTAGCGAGCACCTACACCATGGTAGGAGCGCTCTCCCTGAATTTGGTGTCTCTAGGTCCAGCGGTTTGGCCTGGGCGTTGATTTTATGGTGAGGGGAGTTTCTTTTATATATATAGATGGGAGCTAATTCTACACATTGTTTGACACTATAATATAGAATCAGTGTAGTGGAAATTTCATATGGACCAATGTCTTTTGCCAAGGCTGTTTGAAGTAAATGGTGGGGTGGCAGGTGGATGTACTCATAGAATTGGCATGAGATCAACAGCCATACTTTAAACAGCACAACCAATATTTCAGGCTTTCGGAGCATATGATTAAATGAGCAACTGCAGGTGACAGAACAAAGAGTTCTATAAAGGTACTTCTACAATTATTTCTTTTTGCACCATCCCAAATAGCACCCAGATTGTATCGCGTGTGTGACTGCAGCCTTTGCTGAGTAGAGAGGTAGGATACAGGCTGTCGTCTTTTCATTCCACTAAAGTTATCACAAAATAGGGAACACAACTGTTCAACTCATCATGATGCTGACCATTAAGTTTTTAAAAAAGCAGGGGAAGGGGAGGCAGAATTAAAAAAAAATGTTTCAGGATTTGTTCTTGGAGCCCAAAAGTCTACAGTTTATAACATTCTTAAAATATGAAGATACACCAGAGTATACATTCTTAAAATCAAGAGCAGGAGGTATTGCTGGGTTCCCTAATAGATTATAACAGTACCATGCTAAGCAGTTCAACTCAGAATCCTACTCAGGTCTTATTCAATGGAACTCGCTTCTAAGAAAGTGTTCTTATGATTGCACTGTGAGTCTCCAATGCTGTATCATTCAAAGGAAGCAATTCTTTGTCCCACTGCCCCAACTTCCATGTGTGTTCACATAAAATTGTCTGTGTGAAAGTGACAGACGGGAGTAGTGGCATATGCAGCCAAAACCAATTTACAGCAGAATTACAAAACAGAATGGGAACTCCAGGTACTCCTAAAGGTTAGATACTATTTGGTTGGGTGTGGGGTTAAAATAAAATATTATTAACCTTGATTCATATGGAAGGCTGTGTCTGGTCTGTGCTCCAAATACTCCTTGTAAACTAAGCTGAGGATCGTAAGTATGACCACTAACACAAAAAATCCCATATAGATATGCTCTGATTCCCTAGTTAAAACTTGTTCCATCAAAACAACAACAACAAACAAACAGATCATTCTCAAATAATAAGGTTTTTTAAAAAAAAATAAATTACAAAGGAGGGAATGTGTGAGATTAAGAAACTTTTAACACTGCTTCTGTTTAAGAACATCACTGTCCTATTTGGTGTATGATATGCACTATCATAGTTAGCAGCTGCTGTGTAACTGACACAAATTAAACAAGTGGGTGAATGTAAATCAACCGGGCACATCAAGAAAGGAGGTCAGGGTTGAGGTTAATAAAATGAAGAAATGTCTGAAGCTTGCATCCAAATTAAAGTTGCTAATTATCAGCGCACTTGAGTCTTTCTCACCACAATAATTAAGAAAATTTAATAGGGTACAAATTTCCCTTGGTGAATATGTGATTGTTCCTGCTGACATCAACATTAATGAAAATGACAAGTCTACTGGACTACTTCCCAGTTTCATGGCCATTGTGCCAGCAGATGCTTTTTGGCTCAAGTGACACAGTTGGATGCACTGTGGGTCTAGTGTTTGAACTGGACCAGGCAGATTACACACTTGTCACAACCTCTTTCAGTCTGATTTGGGGATGCCTCAGGCTTTTTCTTCTGGGCAGAGGGATCTGTTTTGATTATCTGCCCTTGGAAGTTGCTAAACCAGTAGCATTCTTTTGGGAAACTCACTACTGAAGGTTAATATGATATGGTAAGAGATCATTTTCTCAATGGCCTGCAAAGATATACACAGGGTTGTTTTCCCCCCAGTGAATATGAAAGACTAATTCATACATTTCCTTATTTTACTTTATCTTCTATCACACAGATGGCCACCAGATGAAGCAAAAATGAAGACAGTTGGCATGCTGATGGCGGAAGAATCAGACTCCAATTGGCAGAATTTGTGGCAGAAGGAACCTCTGAATTCTTCTGAATGTACTATGTGTAGGGGGTGAGAGTAAGGACAGAAGCAACTTTTCTAATATTTAGTGACTATTAACATGATTAACACGAAGTGTTTCCATCTGCGGTAAACCTTCCCCCCCCTTACTGTGAGCAACTTCTGTATTACTTTTTTTTTTAAAGAAAATATGAGAGTCTGGTTTCCTTGGCAAAGGAAAAATGATCAGATTAAACACTGCCTTTACTTAACTCAGAAGGTGAGAGGTATCAGAACAGGGCTTCTCTAAAAGCTTTAAAAGGATGGCAGGCTCATGCAAGAGGAGACAGTCCTTCATGTACCCTGGGATCAGACTATATAGTACTTTTATAGCACAATCCTAAGGGGAGGGTGCAAAGGTCATAGGGAGGTGCCCTACCTTAACACCGGTGTAACTGGGAGTTATGGTGGTGTTTTGAGGGTGGATGGCATTGCAGTGGCACAAGTGCCACTGCACTGCAAAGTTTCCCTGGTACAGAGCCACCGCAGCTGAACGCCAGCCAGGTGGTGATTCAAACAGACATTCTCCCCTGGCCAACACATCCTCAGGAGCCCAAGCAGCTCAGGATACCAGCTAAGGGTACACTCAACCACCATCCTTGACCATGCCAGCCGTGCCCCCACCCTCACACCCAATCACAGCTGCCCCAGCCCTACAAATGATTTCCACAGGTCACAACACAATTCTAGAAGTCAGACGGGCAGCATGGCATGCTGTTCCACAGCTCCCTGCTGTACGGACTTTGTGCAAGTGTGCATACACGTTGGTGGTGGGGGAAGCACAAAGGGGCACCTTGCACCGGCAGGGGGAGCACCAGATGCTGATATACTCTGGGGATGACAAGAGGTGTGTTCTGGGGATATGTGCTGCTTCCCCAGGTTATTCATCTCCACCCCCTGCCACTATTGTTCAGTTGACTTGGCCCCCTGCACTGGCCACTCTCACTGGTCCTACTGGGCCTGTCTGTCATGCCACGCCCGCATGACAACCACACCAGGATGGGCCATGATGCACCACAGCCTGACAATACTGCCTGGGCACCTCTTTTACCTTCTCGGCTGCAGTGTTACTTCCCCCTTACGGAGATAACTAGCTGCGCCATGGTAGCACCCAGCTGGCTGCCATGGCCCTAGCCCAGCACAGGGTTGCTCTGCCCAGGTTTAAAACAGCACTTCAAGTTGTATTCAGAAACAAGCTAGCTGTTGACTTACGTCTTTACCACAAAGAACACTCTGCTATGTCTTTATCACCATGCCTGCTAAGCAAGTTAGGACAGGTAAATTTTTGAACAGTTTTTTAAGAGAGCCCTACACAGAGCCAGTACCAGTCATCAAGCCTTGACTTGATAAAGGTTGGCCATGTATTGAGAAATGCACATTACTGATCTATGTTTCTATCACATACGTGAGTGCCATTAAGTTGCAACCAACTTATGGCTACCCCAGCAATGGGATTTCAAGGCAAGTGAGAAGCAGACATGTTTTGCCATTGTCTGTCTCTGTGGAGTCTTCCTTGGTGGTCTCCCATCCAAGTACCAGCTCTGGTTAGCTGCTAAGATCTGATGAGATCAGGCTCTACCATGCTGCCTTCACTCCCTCACGTGTGTGGGGCTTCAACTATCCCCTTTAAAATTTAACATGTCAACTCATATGTTATTTTCTTCCCCAAAGGTGGGCGATGAAAGAAGACACTGATTTGATAGGGAAAATAATTCTGACACTCCAGAATAATGAATATCTGTAAATGTTACATCCCTTTTGTAATACAAGTTGTGCAAGAAAAAAAATCATGTTGAAGACACTGCATTGTTGCTGAGACCAACTAGTAAGACTAGAAGCTATCCACTAACTATCTTGATTGGTTGGGAGAAGTGGGCTTTCAGGAAAGAGGAGACATGAGGGCAGCAGAATGACAGAGGAAACCAAGCTTGGCATGTGATCCGAGCATTGAACTAAACAGAATTACTGGCAGTATTAGCTAGTGCAGCTGAGCTTGGAATTCTCTAAGCAGCTTTCGCAGGCTTGGAGAGATCCTGCATCCCATTTGTTAAAGCTCAGCCAAGACTCTAAAACCACTCTGGCCAGAGAGAGGTGATTTTTTCCCCCAGAGTTGAAGAGTGATGCAACAGAACCATTGCTGCCTATACAATGAACAATCCTACTGTTATCTCTGTTTACAAGTTTTGAAGAGTTAGTAATGCCTCAACCTGCAGAAATTTGATTGAAAATGAATAATAAGATGAAAGGAGTTATTGTATGCACTGCAGAAAAACTGCTATACTATCTTTGACTCTGTTGGAATTGTTTACCAATTTCCAGCCCCTGGGACTGACTCTTTAGCCGTTACCTCTGCTACATCAGCTATGTGTAAAGGTGCCATGAACTCCCTGGCAAACACATTCATCAGGCAACTCGACAACTTTGACATTCACACTTTTATGTGAGTGAAGCACCAGATTTCTTCACCAACTCAAACAGCTGTGGAACAGCTTTGAGTATTCACAGTAGCTAAGTTAGTGGTGTTTCAGTATTTCCGCCATATGGCTGCATTTGCATCTGCGCAACAGGTGAGATTGACTCTCCCCAGGGACCGTGATTTGTCACAGCAGTTAATTAAATTTCTCAGGGGAGCAATAGTTTCCTTAAAGCTATCCAAAAACATGCATGCATGAAATAACACTTATAACATGGCCTTATATGAACACAAATTGTAACAATTTTTAAAGTGCGTATTTGTAATTGGTGGCAGAGAGACTGGTATGTTCCCAGTTCATTTAAATGACTGGCTGCTGAGCAGCAAATGTCTGTAAAGGGAGGGGTACCAGAACTCCCACGGAGCTGTTTGAGAATGCACCTGCATGAAATGCTGTCAGTTGCACTTTCCTGTACTATTTGAATATATGGCAAGTAACACACTAAACAGGCTGAAGCTGCTCTTGAACAGCCAGATGCTCAATAAAAATCAGCTCCCTGCTTGTGACCAGCAAGCAAAGCATGAGCCAAAGTGGTGGGTGATTCATCATCCATATTTACAAGTCCACTGAAAGCATTGGTAAGGCTTAAAAAAACAAACGTTTCTTTCATCCCCACCTAGAATCTAACTATCCCAGCAAGCAAGTCCAAATCATGTAACTTGTGCAGTACAGGTACAAGAGCTCTTCCTAACAATACTTACGTTCCATTCCTTGTTTGCAGGAAGTCAGATCCACCATAGCCCCTGCAAGAAGTTTCTGCCACAGCTCCATTTCTTCTGAACTAGTTTATTTATTTATTTACATAATTTATATCCTTCCTTTCTGCCCTTACAAAGCAGGAGAAGAGAAGAGAAGAGAAGAGAAGAGAAGAGAAGAGAAGAGAAGAGAAGAGAAGAAGAGATTGGATTTATACCCCGCCCTTCACTACCCAAAGGTGTCTCAGAGCAGTTTACAAACTCCTTTCCCTTCCCTTCCCTACAACAGACACCCTGTGAGGTAGGCGGGGCTCAGAGAGCTCTTGACAGAAACTGCTCTTTTTCAAGAACAGCTCTTATGAGAGCAACGGCTTGCCCAAGGTCATCCAGCCAGGTGCAAGTGGAGGAGTGGAAAATCAAACCCGGTTCTCCCGGATTAGAGTCCACGCACTTAACCACTACACCAAACTGGCTCTGTTAGAACTGCTAACAATTTAAAACATACATGATAAAATACCTTATAGAACCATTAAAATAACCCCCTCCTGAACATATTTCATTGAAACAACTTTTAAAAGAGTTAAAACCAGAATTAAAATGCATATAAAACAGTTAAAATACACACAAAACATTTAAAAAGTGGTTAGAAAAGAGGGATCATTGAGGGAATGGTGAACAAAACAAAACAAAATCTTTAGCTGTTGGTGGAAGATGGCAAGAGAAGGAGGCAGACAAATCTCTTTGGGGAGAGAGTTCCAAAGCTCATGACCAGGAAGGCCCTCTCCTGGGTTGCCACCTGCCAAATCTCAGAAGTCAGGGACACCTGAAGCAGGGCTTCTAAAGAGGACCATAACATTTGGGCAGGTTCATAAGAGATTAGGCAGTCTTTCAGGTGTATTTGTCCCAAACCATATAGGGCTTCGAAGGTCCAGGCCAGCACCTTGAATTGTGCCCAGGAATAAATTGGAAGCCAATGTAGATGGGCTAAGACTGAAGTGATACAATCCCTAGGACCCACTCTTGTCAACATCCTGACTGCAGCCTCCTGGACCAATTGAAGTTTTGAACGTTCTTTAAGGGCAGCTCCATGCAGAGCGCACTGCAATTAGTTGCCAGTGAGGCAATGGCAACAGCATCGTTACTACCCTTTAGGAGATTTGTTAAGCAGAATTGTTCTGGAAGGCTTTCCATGGATTGTATCTAGTATTTAATGTTTCTGGAGGTTAGTTTAATGGTTAGTTTAGATTTTAAATGGTTTGGTATGTGGTATTGTATCACTGACAGAAACCACTTTAGGCTGTAAAGCAAGGGTGGTATGCAAATGTCTCTAGTGTTTATCTATTTATTTAAAGTACGTATATCCTTTTTTATCTCATTAGAACCAAGCCAGCCAGCAAAACAAGTTGCACATGAAGAAGAAACATGACAGTCCATCAACAAGATTAAATGCACACATATAGGATACAAAAATACAGGATAAGAATAAGGTGAAAATACAGCTGTGTTTGCCAAAACAGTTTATCATCCACCAGAAATCCTCTGATAGAAAACCATTCCACACACCTTTCTGAATGCAGGAAGTGAAAGTGCTCTCTGCACTTTGGTAGGCCGTTCCTCCAGATACAGCCAACTGCATCAAACTCTTGTGACCTGCTGCCATATGGACAATCCTAAGAGAGGGTACCACGAGAAGGCTGCCTGAAGAATGCAGCTGATATGTAGGAATACACTAGGCGAGATAGGCCCACCCAAGATGGTGACGAGCAGGGAGCTTCAGTGCTAGCACTCCCTGTGTTCGATTACATTAGACCAGCCAGTGGTTGCTGCCAGCTAGGATTTTTGTCCTGAGAGCCGAACTCTAGCAGCTGGCGTGGGGAGAAGAGGAGGCATGGGGAACTTGCAATACCTACTGCCTCTATCCTCAACATGGCCTCTGATGCGACACAGAGGTCCTGACTGGCCTGGTCCAGATGAGACTGATATCTGACTCCTAAGTCTGGTGTGAGGCTCTTACCGATGCCAGAGGTCCAGGCAGTGGCTTTGCAAGTTCTGATCCTCCGGCGCAGCTGCCATTTTGGGGCCAGCACTGAGACCGGGACTCTCCTGTAGTGGCGGCCATCCACGTAGTTGTGGTGCCTGTTCCAGGTGCTCGGGCAGCAGCTGGGGAACCTGGGGGGGGGCCTCTACCCACCTTGGGGTTTCCCCAGTTGGGCCAAAAACCACCGGGCAATTGTGGCTTCAGTGGCATTTCTTCCTGGCTGGCTGGACCACAGGAACAGGGGATTCAAACCACATCAGGACTCCTTCATTAGTCCACAACATCTGGAGCTGGACAGACTGAGCAGACAAGACCAGAGATGAGCGGTGAGTAGAGTCCAAAATCAGAAGGAGCTTGAGAGACAGAGTGCCTCTGGTATAACAATGAAGAGAGGCGGTGAGACCCCCCCTTCACAGTCGTGTTGGACTGGAGAAGACCTCAGGACCACTACTGGCTGGCAAATAGAACTCTACAATCTAGACCACCATGGCAGCTGGCTGCTGTTTTCCAAAAGGAATGTGGTGTAATAGCCCTAACTAAGCTGTAAGATAAAGATTGGTAATCTATCTAATGTAGTTGAATTAGCAAATTAATTAGGAGCTAAATAATTAATTTGAATAGCTGGATTGAGGTAAATATTTGTTATACTGCATGATTATTGATTAGATTTAATTTATTCGGCTATAAAACCATCCAGCCAAATTGATGATTGCAATTTTGATTGCTTATTATTGCTTAATTGTTGAAATTGATTATTGATAAATATGAATTAGAGCTTATATGCTGTATAAACTGATAGGATGAATCTTTTGCTGGCCTTTATTTAAATTACTGGCCAGATGATCTGATAATTCATGGCAATCAATTTATGAGATTGAATTGTATAGTAGGATAGGTTGAGTAGTTGAGGATTCAGCAGCGCTGGACATTCTAGCCCACCACTGGCATCTAATATACTGGGTGCATCTTTATCAGCTCTACTACTTTGTCTGAGGTATGCATCCCCTTGCCCAGATTGCCTGGAGGCATGTGCTGGGATGTCACCAGAATGTGGATGACACCCAGTCTGATGTTGGGCAGCCGGTTGGCCTCCAGACTGGAAGATCCGGACCAGGCATTACAAGCAATGGCTGGTTGGCTTAGATTGAGATGACTGAAATTGAATCTGATGAAGACGGAGGTCCTGTGTCTGAGCTGGGGCAGTCCGGGGTTAGGAATCTCACTTCCGACCTTCAATGGGGTGCCGTTGGTGCCAATGCCGGAAGTTAGGAGTTTGGGAATGCTCTTGGATGCTTCCCTAACAATGGAGTTCCAGGTAGCAGCCATGCCCAAGTCAGCCTTTTACCTTCTTTGGCTGATTAGACAGTTGGTTCCCTTCCTCAACCACAATGACTTGACAACAGTGATCCATGCAATGGTCACCTCAAGATTGGACTACTGTAAAGCTCTCTACATGGAGCTGCCCTTGTCAGAAATCTGGAAGTTGCAGATAGTGTAAAATGCTGCGGCCAGGCTGTTGATGGGCCTCCCCATGTGGGAGCACATCCAGCCTGCGCTGAAGGCATTGCACTGGATTCCGACAGCATACCGAATTTCCTTGAAGGTGCTGGTTTTTACCTTTAAAGGCCTTTATGGCCAGGGACCGACATACCTGAGGGACTGCCTTTCCCCATATGTACCCCAGAGAGCACTATGGTCAGGGGCTCAAAAGTGGCTGGCCCTCCCGGACCCCAAAGTGGTCAGGCTGGGGATAACCAGGGCCAGGGCCTTCTTGGTGGCAGCTCCATACTGGTGGAATTAGCTTCCAGAAGAGACTAGGGCCTTGTGGGACCTTTTACAGTTCCGCAGGGCCTGTAAGATGGAGCTCTTCCACCAGGCCTTCAGTTAAGGAACTGCCACCGCCACCACCAATAACAGAAAAGCCCTGGCCCCTGTTCTTGCCATCAACAGCCTGTGCCTGCCGATTACATCAGGGAAAGACCAATGACCTGAATATTCAGATAGACCACTGAATGCACTCATATGGTACCGCCATCATTAAATAATTGCATTAAAACAGACACTGCTAGCACTTTATGATATTGAATTGTTTTATAATGAACTGTTTTTAAATGGTTTTATGATCAATTTAACTGTTATTTTGTATTTATTTCTTATGTAAACCACCCTGAGCCTACTTCAGCAGGGAGGGCAGGGTATAAATTGAATAAATAATAAGATGCACGAGTTTTCCCCTTTGCTTTCACTGTGCATGTCTGTTGGGTTTTCTTTTTCATTCTGCATTGATTTTCCTCCCTTCAGCACTCAGTTTGCTTTCTGGTCACTGCTTCCCCAGGTTTTCTGAGAGTGCTTTTGTGCTGATTTTTCCCTTGTTTCACTTCCAAGACAAAGGTAATTCAAAAGCATACAGATTCCCTTGGATTTTCTCTATGCCCATTTGCCACCCCTCAAAGCTCACTCCCCCTTCATCAATGCACAAGTCCCATTGCCCCTCTCATTTTTAATTTTATTTTTTTTAACAAACAGCATGAGTCTAGTGATATGAGACAATCGCTAGTTTTGGATCACTGAATAAAAATTTTAAATGATGGGGGAAAGTTTAAAAGGAGCTATGCAAGGTTTAATACTCTGCTGGTATTGACTTGAAAGAGGGATTGGAGAGGAGGCAAATGACAGTGTTCCCAGTGGAATTTTTTTTTTAAGGATTTCAGTGCTACATGTAAACAAAATAAAGGGAGGGATTGTCAGCACGGAGTGAAATTGACATGAGATGTAAAGAGAGAGGCACTGGGATGGGAAGCCTAAAGCTTTGAAAACAATTTTCCCTCTAATGCTTTAGTGGACAAAGTTGTTTTGGGGGGGAGGGGTGTCACGCAGCGCGTTCCCAGTTGAACCGGTAACTTTAGAACGTGTAGCACACCTTAGCAGAGTTCCACTCACCAGCTACTCCCAATAGCACACCACATAACACAGTCCAGTGGTTACTATTTACAGGTAGTTTATTTACAGATATATACAGCTCACAGACAGAGTGCTTTGCCAGCATCTCATTACAGGGGAGAAGAGACTGAGCATAGGCACTCTGTACATTTATACATGGTCCAGCCAATCAGCACTGTGCTGAGTCATGGTGACTTCGTCCTTGCACAGACATGTACAAACAGGATCA
>NW_015163239.1:4671-9254 GCF_001447785.1 Gekko japonicus | reverse complement strand
CACAGGGGCCAATAACACAGCAGAGAATCCCCTAGTGCTTGGCAATATGAAAAATGGGGCTTCACAGCTGCAGTCAGTTTCAAAAGGGTTTTCCCCCTTTGCCTGCATTCCTTTCTGTTCCCTTTCATTCAATGAAGTAATGCTAAAATGTATGTGCCAAACCTGAAGCACAAGGATTTAAATGGAAGGCTCTTGCTAGGCAGTACTGTGCAGCTGTGATAAGGCAATTGCACAATTAAAAAAAACAAAACTTTGGACACCACCCCCCACATGTCACAAGTGACATTCCACTCCAATTTAGAAAGGTGGATTTTTAAATTGTAGCTGCAGAATAAATACACTGGAGTGTAAGGTGGGCACATGAATGGTGTGTAAGGTGGGCACAGAATCGGAAGTCAAAATTAAAGGCTTACTACTCTGAAAATCTGCAGTAAGGTATGCGTGCATAATGGGCAATAGTGTTCTTTTCCACCCACAAAAAGAAATCTTGTAATAATTTTATGCAAAACATGCTGCCTACTTTGTACCTTGATAGCAGGTCAGCTGAGCTTGAGGCTTTTTTTCCATTTATAAATATGTATAGTTAACTGTGCAGAAAGATCTGTGCGGAATGAGGGTGGCGTGTGCTGCGGTTCACAGGGAGAGAATAGCTGAAGCCAAAAACTCTTCCCTTGCATTCAAAGTTAGCCCTGAGCAGGAAACACAATTCACAATAGAGTTCTTTAAAGCATAAAAGATTCTAATCCCATCCCTATTATAAACCACTACAAATTACTTCAATGGAAGTCCTAAAGCTAGGATTCCATGTCGAGGATTTTCAAAAGGCTTATATCATAAAAATGTCAAGGACATTATTCTTATAGATACTGGAATAAAGGAGTACCATGTTGAAAACGCAGATGACATGCTCAGCGATAAAGTACTGAGAAGGAACAATTCCTGCAAAATAACCAGGACTTGAAGGCCATCACAGTAGTCTTTGTTGATGCTTTCCTAAGAATCAGTGGTGTCACTAGATGGTAAAGTCAGCTATCAAGTCACAATCGACTCATGGTGACCCCATGAAATCCCACCTTGTGGGGCTTTCAAAGCAAGAGATGAGAAGAGAGAGGTTGCCAATGCCTTCCTCTGTATAGCAGCCCCAGTCTTTTTCGGTGGTCTCCCCAGTATTGAACCTGCTTAGATCCCAAGCTCTAGCAATATCCAGCTAGTCTGTGCTGTTAGGGCTGCTATGCTCCCTAGATTGCACTAGACAAATCTTACCTTACAATTGTATGCATATTACAAATGTTGAGTGCAAACTTGGTATCTAAGCCCTCTCTTGTGTTGACACATTTGAGTCCCTGTGTCAGATAACAAGAACCCAAGATCCAAAACGCCAGGACTGCTGGTCCTTAAAGCCTGATCAAGATCTCAGTGGGATTTAAATGATTTTACTCAAAATAAATAAGGAAGTCTGTGTAATTTGCCACACTTATTACAATGTTTAATTTTCTGCCAGCCCCAAACCTCCAAATCTTACTATTTTGGGGAAAATATTAGGATTCCCCCCTCTTTTATTTTTCTTGTTTCTGAGCATTAGCAACTTTATATGCAACCAACTACTGAGATCCCATCACTTAATCATTCACATTAGCTATACTAATTACAGTTTTCTGTACCTGACAACTCCTGGGCTCTGTCTGGAATTATCTTGAAGTGTTATTTGTACAGGGATTTTAGTATTCTCACAATGTTGCTTCATTTCTGCCAAACTCCTGAGATGTAATAGCTATAATGCCTTTTATCTGACTTCCACTTTCTTTCAATAAAGAGAATGAAATAGTATATGCTTTGAGTGATATAAACCTATCACAATGGATAACATCGGAATGACAGAGCTTGAGATCTAATAAAAATCAGGGACTACATGATCAAAAGCCTAACACTTATATTAATCTGCCAAATACTTTGCTTGATGTTACCATGTAGATTGACTTGCAATAATTACTGTTGCGAGTGGATTTGAGCTGTTTAAATGGTACGCTCCTTAAATTTTTGAATTTGATATTAATTGCAAGATTACATGGATGTCTTTGATAATAGTTGTAAACAAAGATAGATGTAGCAAACTTCAACTTAAAGACTGGCATAGCAATTTTACCATTATCCTTCTTAAATAAAGGTAACCTTTACTGCATCGGTTTTGAATTAAACATTGAACAACCAAATACCATTTTGGGGAACATGTATTTGGTACTGGGCTGTTCCAGTAATAGATACAAGCATACATACCTTCTGTTTTATCCCCATTCCACTTCAAAGCACACACAAATAGTTATTGGAACCTCATTCACATATACATTTTAAAGTGGGTAAAAGGTAAATATATACACACATTTGACAATTGACGCAAAGTACTTATGGTTTGCCTAGGATCCAAACAATTGTATAATTTCTTGACAATACATTTTTATCCTGCCCTTCCTCCAAGGATCTCAGGTCAGTGTTCATTATTCTCTCCCCACCCCCCATTTTATCCTCACAACTACAAGCCTGTGATGCAGGTTAAGCTGGGATACTGATTGGCCTAAGGTTACCAAGCACTTTGCTTAAGGTTCATGGCAGAGGAGAGATTTGGACTTAATTGTCCTGGATCACCTTATGACTGTCCCACACTGGCTCGTCATGTGCCTAAGAGAACTATGAGCTTGTGTTTTTGAACAGCAGCCTTTCATGCCACATGTTAAACAGCTTTTTGAAAGTCAGGAGGCATTCAAAAGGAAATTATGATATAGCCTCAAGAATGGCTTCTCAAAGAAGAGAAGATAAAAGTTCGGTTGGAAACATCTACTTTTTGGGACATGTCTAAAATGCCCCTTTCAGTCCCAATGGTTTAGATCTCACGGTTAACTGCTGTGAGTAGGAGTGGGTTTTTTATGCTTTCCTCTCACACTGCAGTTCTCTGACTCATGTTTCTACGGGTCCCTTGACCCCCAGAAGCAGCATTTGGAGGGCATTTCAGGTTACAGTAGAAGGAGGAAGTCCTTAGAACATGGCAAATAAAATAACATTTGGACAGCAGCCTCTGTTATTGTTCTTATTTTGCACAACGTCTAACAATGGCACTTAATGATCCAGTTCTGTAATATCCAAGATGGTGTTCCTTTGGATTGTTTCATCTTTTTGATAGTCATTGGAAGGTGATATCCCTCCTGTTATATGGCCGCAATATCCTGCTATTTAGCATGATTACATTTACCTGTTACCCAAAGAGTCAGTCTCCTATTTAATTGGGGAGATTAGCTTTAAAGGAGAAAAAGTGAGAAAGGGTAACTGAGATTACCCACCTATGTATATGGGGAGCTTTCCCTTAGAGAACTCTCAAAATAAACCAGTCAGATGTTCAACTGGAAAGGATTTTATTGAGAAACGAACAAAAGGGCAAAACACATATACAAACCCATTGAACCACCCCCAGGCTCGTCGTCTTCTGGGCTGGCACTTGTAATGTGCCATCCAAGGTGGGTAGCCTGATTCCCAACTCAACTCTCCCCCCCACCAGCTCAGGTATAGGATCTCCATCTTTGTTGGATTAAGTTTCAACTGGCTCTGCTGCAACCACCCAGCCACAGCCTCCAATGCCCTGGTCAAATCCTCTGGGGCAGAGTCTGGGCAGCCATCCATCAACAGATAGAGCTGGGTGTCATCTTCATACTGGTGACAACCCAGCCCAAACCCATGGACCAGCTGGGCAAGGGGACACACATAGATGTTAAACAACATTGGCAAGAGAATCCAGATTCAACTGGGTATTGCGGTAGACTCTCTTGCCAAGTGCCACCCTCTGTCCCTGATTGTGGACAAAGTAGGAAAACCATTGTAGGGCAGACGTCTGAACTCGTATATCAGTTAGGCAGTGGGTCAGAAGATCGTAATTGACTGTGTCGAATGCTGCTGTAAGATCAAGGAGTAGCAGCAGCATCAACCCACCCCACTCCAGGTATCTCTGGAGATCATCTGTGAGGTTGACTAGTGCCATCTCCATCCCATGGCCAGGGTGGAAATTGGATTGGAATGGGTCCAGGATGGATGCATCATCCAAAAAGGCCTTCTGTCAGAACTATGAGCAACATCCTGGTATCCCTCTGTATGAAAATATTATTTGTCTAAAAATGTCTGAAATATTTGGATAGAGCTCATAAACTGAGAAATGTAACTGAAAGCCAAAAACCTGGCCTTGTTTGCTGAAGAACATACCTCTCTAAACCTAGCAGTTGAATTGTTGCCTTCAGGCTGACTTAGGCTGTGGTTACACGGCAAGGCAATTGCGCTTTGTTCCCGATGTAATTAACACCGGAATATTCCCCCCCTCGAGTTGGGATGTTCACACATCCCTCCCTGAGCTGCAAGCTCACCTTCCCCGCCTGCCCACCTCCCCTCCCCCAGCAACTTTCCAGCCACCGGCCGGATGAGAAGAAAAGGAAAAGGCACCTTTAAGAAAAGGAAAAGGCACCTTTGAAAGAGTTCTCCTTTCTGCCCGATGCTGCTGGCTAGCTGGGCACGCTCCCCGGCCCCGGGGGCTCACTCCCTCCCTCCTAATT
>NW_015163239.1:2903-4507 GCF_001447785.1 Gekko japonicus | reverse complement strand
CCCTATTCGCAATCATTGCGAAAGAGGGCTGTTCACATAGGTAAAATTGCGCGTTCAAAGTGCGAGATCCAGGAAAGTACTTGATTTTCCCGGGGTCAGGAAAACCCGTGAGTATTGCGCGAGTGAGCCTGCTTTGATGCGGGAGGCGGATTGGCGCGTGTAAACAGAAACTTAAAATGCAGGAGGAAACAGCGGTGAATCCCGATCAAAGGGACAGTGTGAACGCAGCCTTAGCCTCTGCAGTAATTTCATGCTTTCTTGTGAAAGGCTCTCTTATTGGTTGCATCCCATTGAATAATAAAATGATGGCCGTTTTGCTATCCTATGCTGTTCTGCAGTATAGCAATGTTAAAACAAACAACAGGCCTTTAGAGTATGTCTGTGTTTATATTGAGATATTTACGTATTTATGCAATGGTAGTGAAACAGCATCCCCAATCATAGAAAAGGGGCATACACATGAGCATGGACTCTAAATGTAGGTGCTATGCTCATTAGCCGGTGACCACATGGAGACAGGAAGAGGCCCAGTGCACTTGTGCTTTGTTCTCCCTCTATTGTTGGTAGAGTGTAGATGTTCAGTAAAGCAGAGCACAAGTTGTTTATAGAATAAAGTTGGATGATTAAGAAGAGAACAAACTTTTTCAGGAAGAGGAGAGAGAAAAAAGAAGTCTGCCTAACTATCTGGCAGGGAGTCAGTAATTAACAGAAGCTCAGCAGGTGCATTGAGCCAATCAGGAGACAGGAAGGAGACAATTAGAAAATAGTAGGAAATCCTTAATCTCACTATGCTAACTAGTTGTTCCCTCTGCTTCCTCCTGCAGGATGTTCTTTCAATCTTCTTTATCTAGGCACGATAGACCTTGCATATTCCACAATAGACCTTGCACTCCGCAGAGCAGCAGCAGCAGTGGTGGCAGTGCTCCTAGCCACCCACCTGCTTCCTCTCCCCCCACAGCAGCAGTGGTAGTGATTTGGGAATCACAATGGATCTTCCAGCTACAGAGATCAATTCACCCTAGGGCTGCCAGCTCCAGGTTGGGAAATTCCTGGAGATTTGGGGGTGGAGCCTTGGGACAGTGAGGCTTGGGGTGGCAAGCAGCCTCAGCAGGGTATGATGCCATAGACTCAACCCTCCAAAACAGCCATTTTATCCCGGGGAACTGATCTCTGTCACCTGGACAACAGTTGTAATTCTGGATGATCTCCAGTCCTCACCTGGAGGTTGGCAATGGTGGCTCTCATGGAGGAAATAGCTGGAGGGTGGAGTCTATGACATTACACCAGTCCAAAGTTCCTCCCCTCCTCAGATCCCACCCTCTCCAGGCTCCACCCCTCAAATGTCCAGAAATTTCCCAACCTGGAGTTAGCAACCCTATTTCCTTCCCACCCAACAGCCAACCTGCCTGTCTTCTGCTTTCCATCTCCACCTCCCAGCCTCTACCTAGGAAAATTACAGTCTTTCTCCACAGTACGGACCAAAGTATCTTTCATTATTCCCTCCTCCTTTTTATCTGCACAACAACCCTGTGAGGTTGGTTAGGCTGAAATATGTGACTGGTCCAAAATCACGCAGTAAGCTTCCACTGCAAGATGAGGATCTG
>NW_015163239.1:0-2747 GCF_001447785.1 Gekko japonicus | reverse complement strand
TTACTGACAGAGCCAGTTAGACACTCCACCCTGAACATTCTAATCTCTCACCATTGATGCCTGAAGCAGATCCCTGCAGAGGCCATTTCAAAAGGTTTTGGGGGGAGTTCAGCTGTCCCTGAAGGGATTTTTTTAGTTTGTGGATTTTTCTACAAACCCAGGAAGTCTACTGATTATGTAGAAAAAGCTGTTGGGGGAGAGTGAGCCGCCTATTGGTGGAAATACATATCCACACAGGGAAAAACCCTCTGGCTAATAGAATAAGGATATGGAGCAGAGGTCCATCAGTGGCTATTAGCCACAAGGTATAGATAGGAACTCTCAGTCTGGGGCAAGTGATGCTCTGTATTCTTGGTGCTTGGGGGAGGCAACAGTAGGAGGGCTTATGGTGTCCTGGCCCCACTGATGGACCTCCTGATGGCACCTGGTATTTTTGGCCACTGCGCGACAGAGTGTTGGACTGGATGGGCCATTGGCCTGATCCAACATTGGCTTCTCTTATGTTCTTATGTTATGTTCTCTTAGCTGTGAGAGGCTGCTCTCTTCCATCCTCTAAGAGTTACCTCAGGGTTCTCACCTAAGATTTGCTACATCATTACCTTTTTTCCCCACCTACATTATCCCTGTCAGCTGTGACCTATTTAAATATCTAATTAAGGCAGTCTATCAATTTATTTCCTACATTTTGCACTGCAGATTAGGCAAAAAAATAAAATAAATCCTATTGATCCTGGCCAAAGTGACTTGCTACTCCTGCACTGCAAGGTAGGAGGGGGGAGGGGGATCTGCCTGAAAAAAGTGCAGAGGAGTCAGATGTAGACCCTTTCAAAACTGCTTGACATTCACCCGAACATAAGGCTGGTGATACTGTCTTCTGGGTGCTGCTTTCCCATCTACCCTACAAGGGGGAGGAAAGTGAGTTTTATGCTTGGTGCTAATGCATTTATTTATTTGTTTCGTTTTTTTCAATCCCACTTTTCATGGGGGGGGAGGGGAGTGATTTACAACCCCCCCAAATTCAGTTTAAATAAAGAAACAGTTTAAACAAATAAAACACAATTTGAATAAACAAAAAGAAAATACTAAACAACATTCCGAGTTACTCTTGATCCACAGAGCCACCTCACGCAGGACCCTGCCTATGAACCAAGGGCTGAGATCCTGGATGACTCTTGGTCTTCATTGGTCCCCAACTCTCACTGCTCCCAGGCTTAATGCCCCCAAACAGAAGAGAAAGGAATTCAGCTCAGATTTACTCAGCTGCTGCTAGATGTCCCACATCTTCCTCCCCGGCTCATCAGTAGCATTTGTCATGTCTGCTCTACCAAATTTCTAGCCAGTTTCAGGTAGACTTGAGGAATGGTGGGTGGCTGAAACAAGATCTGATTTTATATTCTGTTTATAGTCATCTGTTTATAAAACATGATTAAGATGATAATTTGGAGAAGGGTTTTTTTATCTGAAAATATGAAGAATAGCTCATTATTGTAATTTACCTATAAGATACATGAGAACTATTTGCTCCTGTAAAAAAATTATATACACAATATGGTGTGTAATCCAAGAGCATGGAGAAATTCTTATACACATCCAAAGGGATATTCATTTTTTCCCTCTTTGAATAGCAGAACCATCCTTTCATTAGAACAGCACAATCTGCTTTTGAAAGTTTCCATTCTCAAATGTGGTTTGCCAAATGTTGATAGTGTGTGTTTGTTGGGGTGGTGGTTTTCAAGTGCAGATCTAAAGGTCTTTGAGCTCTTTGAAATCCAGCCAGGAAGGTTGGAAGGTCAACGGCTCAATGGCAGAGCATATTCCTCACATAGAGGGTCCCTGGTTCAATCCTGGTATCTCCACTTAAAAATATCAGATGGCAGGTAAGGTGAAATACCTCTGCCTGAGACCCTGGAGCACCACTGTCAGTCAGGTCAGACAATACTGACCTACACCAATGGCCTGAATCTGTATAACACAGGTTTGTGCAGAATATATTAAATTATTTTAGTTTCATTATTTTCAGCAAGCTAGCCTCCAAAACTGATAGATTTGTCTTGATATAAATCCTGCAAATGATTTAAGGCCAACACAAAGGAAATTATGGATGTGGCAAAATACAAGAACACTGTAGATTACTCAAAGTAAATTAAGCGCCTTTTTAAAATGACAGAAATAGTTGAGATCAGCAATCAACTTTGTAAGTAAAGATGATTAAGTAAAAAAAAAAAGCCCTCCCCAATGCTAATCAAAATTGAAGATTATTTTAGCAACGGGAACATTATTAATCTGAAATTTGTTTTTCAGGCCTGCTATATTTATTTTCTGATAGGATCACAGTTTAATTTACTTTTTAGAAGATATATTTTATGAACAATAAGTTGGGGTGGGTCACACAATTGCATTTTACCACTTCATCTCAAAGCTAGAATTAGGACATTAATTTTCAAATCATTTCCTAATCCAATTAATCTAATTTTAAATAACTGTGGGTAGTTTAATTGTCTGCATCTCTAACTTTCATTAAAGATACATTTGTTTAATGTTTACATTTGATCTTTTAAATCTTCTACTCAAACAAGGTTACTGCTTTGGAATCTGGATAATAAATCTTCATGATTACACACACATGCAATTTGCTTGTGTATGCAAGCACACACAAATGATCACCTTGTGAATTTACTTTGATTGAACATCCCCAGTTACACATGAACTGAGCTCCAGATCAGATTTCCTTATTTATTTATTTATTT
>NW_015163238.1:64200-66432 GCF_001447785.1 Gekko japonicus | reverse complement strand
GTATGTAGTTAGAGCAGATGACAGCGTGTTGAGGCTTCTACTGTGGCCAGGGGCGGATGAAGGCTCAGTGGTGCCCTCAGCACTGACCCGTCTTGGTGCCCCCCCTCCTTTCCACACTGACCCCCAGTCCATTTTAGTGGTTGACCTGTCTGACCAGATGTACAATGCAGGTTGCAACGATACAGAAATTTATTCCTAGGATAACACAATATACTGTACAAACTTTTCACCCTTTTCCCAACTTTGTGGTGCCCCCTTTGGCCCTGGTGCCCTAAGCACCTGCTTGGTCTGCTTCATGGTTAATCTGCCCCTGACTGTGGCAGGACATAAACGATCATATCCCGCTGAGAGCTGATTCTGAAGACTGCTCCAGCCACAGTACAGAAGAGATGCCTCTGGCCCCTTCTTTCTAGTGGTGGAGGTGGGAAGTGCCCTCAAGTCATGGCTGACTGACGGCGACCCTGTCAGTTTTTCAAGGCAAGGGACCTTCAGAGGTGGCTGGCCATTGCCTGCCTTCATGTCACAACCCTGGTATTCCTTGGAGGTCTCCCATCCAAATACTAGCCAGGGCCGACCATGCTTCGCTTCCAATATCTGACAAGATCAGGCTAGCCTGGGCTAGGAATTCTTTCTGTTGCAAAGAACATTAATCTTCATTCATGATGTGTTTCCTGTGGTGGTGCGTAGGAGAGGGCATGAAGAACCAGTGCGAACAGAAAGGGCTGGCCTTCGATGTGATGCAGATCGTGTTGGGTAAATAAGGCACAGAGATGAGAAGAAGAGAAGAGATTGGATTTATACCCCGCCCTTCACTACCCAAAAGTGTCTCAGAGCGGCTTACAAACTCCTTTCCCTTCCCCTCCCCACAACAGACACCCTGTGAGGTAGGTGGGTCTGAAAGAGTTCTTTCGAGGACTGCACTTTCAAGGACAGCTCTGACAGAACTATGGCTTGCCCAAGGTCATCCAGCAGCTGCAAGTGGAGGAGTGGGGAATCAGACCCAGTTCTCCCAGATTAGAGTCCGCACACTTAACCACTACACTACTATTATCTTTATCTAAATCTATTAGGAAGGGGGGAAATAGGAGAGTTCTAATAAAATAACAATGTCCTAAACTACATATTCATACAGCAAAGTAGGCTAATGCATACCACAAGTCTCTCAGAGAAAAAGGGTAAGAGCCTGGGGGGGGGGGTGAGGCTGCTGAGTAAGTAACCTAGAACCCTTAACAGGAAGAAGCTCAAGCTCATTGGCCAGCCCAAAGACTGGTGAATGAAAACCATCCAATCAGTTTCTCAAACACACCAATGAACATTCAGGATTGGCTCTGAGCCAAGTTGCACTTGCAGGTCAGGTCTCTGGTAGAATCATAACAAATATGTTCATCTTCTAATGACTGGAATTTAGAGCTTGCCATACTGTTAAGTCCGGCGCTTAACAATAAGTCAGAGAGTGATTTCAGCAAAACTCAGGTTTATTCAGCTCGATAATCGACTTCTCCAACACGGTACAACTCCTCATAGCCTGAACAGCTTGTCCATTTCAGCTGCTCGCTATTTAAACATTCCGGGCTAATGTAGCCACACCTACTATACAAGTTCCAACCTATCAGGTTGTTCGCATAATAGCCCAATCACAAACATTCCCACTACAGACAGTTCAAATGTGATTGGACACAATACTTTCGGCGCGAATCCCAGCCGACGTCTGAAGCTTAGCATAGCTTCTCTATGGGATGATTCACACTTCATCCCCGTGCATTCAGGGCAGCATCTGAATACACTACAAATCCCTCCCCCCTAAGCAAAAACACTACGAACAGTCATAATCACTCAGGTAGGAAGGTGCACGTCGATTTCTCTGAGATCTACGAGGTGGTACAATCTCAGGGCACGGTTCCGTCAGTGGCACTCCATCGGACTCTGTAACCGCAGAGTCAGGAACATTCCCTTCTGCTTCAGTGGGTCCAAGAGTAGGGGTCTGCCCTGCCTCTTGCCCAGTACTGTGGCCCTCAGGCTCTGCAGTACTCGCCTCCTCTAGAGGCCGCGGGAATTCCTCGGGGTCTGGGGACTCAGTTGGCAGCGCGTTGGGACGGTCAGTTGCCCACCGTTGCCTCAACTGGTCTATGTGCCTACGCCACTTGCGACCATCAGCAAGTCGTACCACATACATTCTGGACCCAATAATCTCAACAATAGTGGCTGGTAGCCACGAGTGACCACTGGCATAAT
>NW_015163238.1:43176-63564 GCF_001447785.1 Gekko japonicus | reverse complement strand
AAACTGGAGTCTATTTACTTTGAAAGCCCCCCTGTGAGTTACTATCGTTTGTGCTTCAGCAGCTTCCTTAGTCACTGGGAGCTGCTGATAAGCCTGGGCAAGGTCAAATTTTGCGAACACCTTCCCCCCTCCCAATGAAGCCAAAACATGGCTAATCACCGGCACAGGGTATGAGTGCTGCTGTAATGCTCGATTTATTGTGCATTTATAGTCAGCACATATACGCACTGATCCGTCCGGTTTAACTGGGGTCACAATAGGTGTTTCCCATTTGCTGAATGGGACTGGCTCTAACACACCCTGCTCAATGAGCTTGTCTAGCTCAGCTTCGATCTTCGGTTTTAGCGGAATAGGAACCTTCCTATATTTGAGGCGCACTGGCGTTACCGCAGGATCAAGTTCACCAAGACCACCCCCAAACACATCAGCAAATTCACTGTACAGTACAGCCCATTTATTTGGTTCCACTTTGTTCACACCAGTAATGCCAATACCAAGGGGTTCAAACCAATCAAGGCCCCACGGACGATCCTGAATCCACCTCCATGCTGCACGGCACTCCGTCGAGGTGGACGGTCACCTGGATCTTGCCGGCCCCTCCAACGCGTCGCACTGATGGCTGAGAAGTCACGCTGGAGGTCATCTGGCAGCTGGCCTCGCGTTGCGCTGCTCGGGGACGTTGGTTCCTGGGCAGAGACTATCCACCTCCATGCTGCACGGCACTCCGTCCAGGTTACGGACGATCCTGAATCCACCTCCATGCTCCACGGCACTCCGTCCTGGATCTTGCCGGCCCCTCCAACGCGTCGCACTGCTGGCTGAGAAGTCACGCTGGAGGTCATCTGGCAGCTGGCCTCGCGTTGCGCTGCTCGGGGACGTTGGTTCCTGGGCGGAGACTGTCGCGGAGACGCCTTGGATGCTCTGCAGACAACCCTAACCCTAACTTCCGGCACTCCACGTCCCGAGTCCAGCAGCTTTCCTTCGGGTGCTTCCCGCCACAACCGGTGCAGTTTGGCTTGGTTGCTGTCTTCAGTGGGGTCCGCTTGTCCGCTTGCCTGCCGACGATGCAGATGTCATCATGCGCATCCTCGCCTTCAGCTTCGGCCCCCTGGTGGTGGACACGCAGCTCGGTGGAGACTAAACGCTGTCGCACCTCTCGTGTCGATTTATCAGCGGCTTCGGCGGCGACGGCCTCTGAATAGGCATCGGCCCACGTCAAGGTCTTCTTGGCGAACAATCGCTGCTGCAACCGTTCATCCCGCGTTCATCCCGCATGCCGCAAACTAGCTGGTCTCGGAGGGCCTCCTCCACTTGCAGCTTTATGTAGAGCCGCCACGAACTCTGCCACGGTCTCATTCGACGACTGGCTTCTCTTATAGAACGCATGTCGGCACGCGATCTCTGACGGCTGCGGAGAGTAATGTGCCTTCAGCTTTTCAGTCAGCTCTTTGAAGGCCACGGTCGTTATGTCCGCTGACGCCACCAGGGACCGAGCGATATCAAAGACGTTCTTGCCACACTAACTCAGGAGTGTGGCCCGCTTCTTCTCGTCTGTGGTGATATCGTTCGCCTCGAGGTGGAATCCGAACTTCAGCAGGTAGGCGTCCCAGTCCTCGGTCGTTGGTTCGAATGCCTCGAACTTCGGGCTATTGGCCATAGCTGCAATCGCTACCACTGGCTCTGATGGTGCCTGTTGCTGCTCTGCCACTGCGAGTTGCGGCTCGCTGTTGTCCGTCGTGGGGTTGGGACCAGCGGGGCTGCCTACCCGCTCCTTGATCCCACCCTCGTCGCCAATTGTTAAGTCCGGCACTTAACAATAAGTCAAGAGAGTGATTTCAGCAAAACTCAGGTTTATTCAGCTCGATAATCGACTTCTCTAACACGGTACAACTCCTCATAGCCCGAACAGCTTGTCCATTTCAGCTGCTCGGTATTTAAACATTCCGGGCTAATGTAGCCACACCTACTATACAAGTTCCAACCTATCAGGTTGTTCGCATAATAGCCCAATCACAAACGTTCCCACTACAGACAGTTCAAATGTGATTGGACACAATACTTTTGGCGCGAATCCCAGCCGACGTCTGAAGCTTAGCATAGCTTCTCTATGGGATGATTCACACTTCATCCCCGTGCATTCAGGGCAGCATCTGAATACACTACACATACCCCAACAAATTGCCACTCACCCAAGGAGTTAATTGGATGCTCTTGGGCATTCCCTCTGTTTCCCTACCTACCTCACAGGGTGGTTGTTAGGATAAAATTAGGGAAACCTGCATACTCCTTAGAGAAAACACATACGAGTGTTAATTGTCTTTCACAACTGCAATGCTTCAAAATAAGTAAAGCCAATAATCCTTGCAAGCTAAACAATGAAACGCAGCCCAGAAAAGATGCAAGAAGGAAGTAACATTTAAAATTACTGTATGTTCATTTGTCAAAGGAAAGGAAAGGAGAGGAGAGGAGAATGTCAGTTCTGTGGGGTTTTCCCCAGCTTGTCTGTAAGCAAGATGTGTGCATTTACTTGCCAACATGAGGTGTATGTGTGTGTGTGTGTGGGGGTGCTCTAATCATAGTGGGATATTTAATTCTTATCAGCATACCCCCGTGGCTTTCCTCTCCTAGTTACCTCATTCACTCCCCCACACTCCTCCAGAGTTTTGAAGGGAAAAGCTTACTGTGAGCACTGTTGCTAACTCCAAACTTGTTATGTTAGCCACAAATCCCCCGGGCTGGATTGATGCCCAGGAGGATTCAGGAGGGGCTAGCAATGGAAGCTTCCTCTTTCCAGGCATGGAGCTTTGGTGAGGGGTGGGGAGCAAAACCGGCCCACCCAAGCACAGACATGGCCAGGCTGCTGTTTCCCATGGGAAGCCTTTGTACCACATGAGGAGTGGTCTGGGACTTCAAACACTTAACTTTGCCTAAGAGGAAACTGATGTGGCCACGGGCAGTCCCCCTGGAAATCCACACGTTCACAAATGCCATGCATAGGACAGTATTTTTGTGAAATCCTGAAAACTTTGCTGCAACTCTGGGTCTGATCTGGTGGGCAGTTCTCTACTATCCTCCTGAACTATCACAGTGTCGTCCATGCTGTTTGAAGTGCACGAGTTACCTCCTTCCACCTCCTACCTGGCCTGCCTGTCTGGGTTTCAGTGTGTTGCTGACCATCTCACACAGGCAGTCTTAATTTGGTTTATTACTCAATAATGAAGCATACAGACTAATAGGCACTAAAATTCGGAAAAGCCAGGCTCAAGAGACACTTTCTCATAGTCCTTTGCGAGGACAAAATGGATTGAATTTTCCTTGTAGCTGAAAATTATCTAAAGAAATGGGTGCTCTTAAAATAAACTTAGCTAAAATTATAGCACTGAAAGGAAATTATACTCTCCAGCAGAATATGGATGATCTTGCCAGTAAGTGAAAGAGGAATCCCTTTATAGAACAAAACTGTCTTTGAAGTGCAAACCTTGATTTGGCGCTTTACAGTTCATGGGCAGATTCTTCTCCAGCACAAAAAAGCCATTGCTAACTGTTGGCTGACCCATGAAAATACTTTTATTTTCCCATACCTGGCAGCACAGATTCTTCCTGCGATTAAAAGTATTCCCGTGAGCATGCTGGACAAAACCAGGGAAATAGCTGTGATTTTATACCCAAAGAGAACGTTGGTAACTGCTGCAACCTTAGTTAAACATTACTTTGTTCAACAGAGAAGGCTGAGTGATGGGTAACCAATTTGATGTCGGTCTGAGTGCCGGAGGTGCACTTTCCTTCTCCTTCTGACGTCAGATGTCCCACAAACCTCTTCATGATAAATTCTCTAGCAGCCCCTCTTAGTTTGTCCCAGACTAAAGTTCATTCATTATTAAGCAAGTCTGTGCCATTTCTCTCCCCCCCCCACCCCCATATGCCCAGAAAGTTGCCAAAAGTGTGTTTGGCCACCCCTGCCTCTTGTCTCTGCAGACATGGATACCTCGGCTCACCTCCAACTCATTTATGAATTAGTTTATTGGCACTGGACCCCCACGGCTTTGTCTTCCCCTCTCTTTCTCTCCCCCACTGTCCAAATGCAGACTGTTAACTCTTTTGAGGAAAGTCTTTATTAAAATATATCCAGCCTTTCCCTCCACCAAAGGGGGCTCCAAGCAGCTTCCAAAGGATGCGTGCCATACACCAAATAGATTTTACATTCAGAATTATTTAAAAACCAAACAATACATATATTAACTGTGACACTGTGGTTATCAATAAGCCCTAGAGGGACAACCATACCACATAGATGAGCCTCCCTCCGATGTCTTCCTAAACAGCATTGCTTTACGTTGCTTCTTAAAGCTTTCCAGGTTGAGATCCCTCCTTCTAACAGTCACCTAGAAGTCTGTTCCAAAGAGTTGGCATGCCACACAAAATGCCCGTGGCTGGACAGAGGCAGGTCTAAAAGCCTTAGATGAGGTGGCACCCTGGAAGAATTCCTGGGGGAAATCAAACATGGCATGTGAGGAAGAGAGTGTTTAAAGAATGTGGGTCCCAAGTCATGAAGGGCTTTGACGGCAAGAACCAGCACCCTGTATCATGGAGATTATCTGAAATGCGATCAAACTTACTCGTCCCAGTCAAATGATAAGCATACTTTGTACCAGTTTAAAAATCTGAATTGTCTTCAAGGACAGCCCTACATAGAATGTGTTGCAATAACCCCACCTTGAGGTTACAAAACTACACCAGCTGAGTGTAGAGGAGATGCCTTCTTTGCAACAGTATTGACCGGATTTCAAGGTCAGACCTAAAAACAAACAAACAAAAAGCAAAATCCCCAGACTTTTGTGTGAGTCTGTCCAAGTAAACACCATTCCTTCGGTGCAGGGAGAACAATCCCTTCTAGAACGTCAACTTGACCAGCCGCCATCACCTGTCCTGTCTGGATTCAGTTTTTGCTTATTTCTTTCGACCGCTCAAGCCCTGCACCTAGGCACTGGCCATCAACAGCAACTGCTGCTTCCAGGAGCTGATCTGAAGAAAGATGGAACAGCAGACTGCGGGCTTCCTGCCCCACAGCTCTGGATGGTTTCCCTTAGAGCTCTTAAAAGTTAAAACGCATTGGTGGAAAGAAACATTTCTATAGAACATGTCAGGATAAACCTCCTACTGCTGATGCAGTTTCCATTGACAACTTAGAATATGTTCAGGCAACAACAACTACTACTATTACAACAAGAAGCACTTCAACATAGTTCACTTACTACCCACTCTGGTTTCAAGGCATCTCAATAGCACAGAGTGGTCTGGAAGGCAATTGAAAGATCAAAAGTGATGCATTTCCTGTGTTCATCTGCAAACAGAATGTCTATCGGAGGAACTAACACAGCCCATCCAAAGTCAGTTGAGAAGCCAGCTGAAATGAACACACACACACACACACACAAAGCTGCCTTATGCTGAATTAAACCGTCAGCCCTTAAGGTGAGTACTGTCTACTCAGAGGGGTAGCAGCTCTCCGGGGTCTCAGGCTGAGGTCTTTCAAATCACCCACTACCTGATCCTTTTACCTAGAGATGCCCGGGAATGAACCTGGGACCTTCTGCACACCAAGCAGCTGCTCTGCCACTGAGCCACGACCCCTCCCCGCCAAAGTCAAAGGTTTCACCTGGGAAACCCTGGAGTTGCTCTGCCACCACTCTCATAATCACTTTGTGTATCATGGAAGAGGACAAGCAATGATGGGAAAGGGAAAAAGTAGTTGTGCAGGATCTGACGCCCACCACAAATAATGCCATGGGTTTTTCAGTTTTCCCTAACTGTAAGGAATTCAGAAGACATTAGTTTGTTGTTCAGTCACACAGTTGAGTCTGACTCTTCGTGACCCCATGGACCACATCACGCCAGGCCCTCGCCACAGCCCGCCAGGCCCTCCTATCTTCCACTGTCCTCTGGAGTTTGCTCAATTTCATGTCCGTTGCATCAGTATCACGGTCTAACCATCTCATCCTTTGCCGTCCCCGTCTTCTTTGACCTTCAATCTTTCCCAGCAACAGGGTCTTCTCCAGTGAGTGCTCCCTTCTCATTGGGTGGCCAAAGTATTTGAGCTTCAGCTTTAGTATCTGTTCTTCCAGGGAACAGTCAGGTTTGATTTCCTTTAGGATTGACTGATTTGATCTCCTTGCAGTCCAAAGGACTCTCAAGGGACTCTCCAGCACCACAATTCAAAAGCATCTATTCTTTGGTGCTCGGTCTTCCTTATAGTCCAACTCTCGCAGCCATACATTACTACTGGGAATACCATCGCTTTGACTATGTGGACTTTTGTTGGCAGGGTGATGTCTCTTCTTTTTATTATGCTGTCTAGGTTTGCCATTGCTTTCCTCCCAAGAAGCAGTCGTTTTTTAATTTCATGGCTACAGTCACAATCTGCAGTGATCTTGGATCCCAGGAACGTGAAGTCTGTCACTGCTTCCATGACTTCCCCTTCTATTTGCCAAAAAGTGATGGGGCCAGATGCCATGATCTTAGTTTTTTGATGTTGAGTTTCAAGCCAACTTTTGCACTCTCCTCTTTCACCCTGAGCAAGAGGCTCTTGAGGTCCTCTTCACTTTCTGCCTTTAGAGTGGTATCGTCTGCATATTGGAGGTTGTTGATGTTTTTCCCGGCAATCTTAATTCTGGCTTGTGACTCATCCAGGCTGGCATTTCACATGATGTGCTCTGCGTATAAATTAAATAAGCAGGGTGAGAATATACATCCTTGTTGTATACTCCTTTTTCTATTCTAAACCAATCAGTTGTTCCATGTCCGTTTCTAACTGTTGCGTCTTGACCTCTTATACAGGTTTCTCAGGAGAGATGTGAGGTGGTCTGGTACTCCCATCTCTTTAAGGACTTGCCACAGTTTGTTGTGGTCCACACAATCAAAGGCTTTAGTGTAGTCAATGAAGCAGAAGTAGACATTTTTCTGGTACTCCCTTGCTTTCTCCATAATCCAGTGAATGTTGGCACTTTGATCTCTAGTTCCTCTACCTCTTCGAAACCCAGCTTGTAATTCTGGCAGTTCTCTATCCATCTTTTAAGACTTTGACTAGCTCAGCTGGGATACCATCACCTCTGCTAGCTTTGTTGTTAGTAATGCTTTCTAAGGCACATTTTACTTCGCACTCCAGGATGTCTGGCTCGAGGTCAGTGATCACACTGTTGTGGCTGTCAAGGACATTGAGGTCCTTCTTGTTCTTCTGTGTATTCTTGCCATTCTTTCCTATTCTCGTCTGCTTCCATTAGGTCCCTACCATTTTTGTCCTTTATCATGGCCAGATTTGCACGAAATGTTCCCTTGATTTCTCCAGTTTTCCTGAAGAGTTCTCTAGTCTTTCCCATTCTATTGTTTTCCTCTATTACTTTGCATTGTTCATTCAGGAAGGCCTCCTTATCTCTCCTTGATGTTCTCTGGAAATCTGCATTCAGTTGGATAAATCTTTCCTTTTCTCCTTTGTCTTCCGCTTTCCTTCTTTCCTCTGCTATTTGTAAAGCCTCATCAGACAGCCACTTTGCTTTCTTGCATTTCTGTTTCTTTGGGATGGTGCTGATTGCTGACTCCTGCACCATGTCACGAACCTCCGCCCATAGTTCTTTAGACACTCTGTCTATCAAATCTAGTCCCTTAAACCTATTCTTCACCTCCACTGTATATTCATAAGGGATGTGATCTAGGTCAAACCTGAATGGCCTTGTGGTTTTTCCAACTTCAGTTTAAGCCTGAATTTTGCAATGAGTAGCTCATGATCTGAGCCACAGTCAGCTCCAGGTCTTGTTTTTACTGACTGTACAGAGCTTCTCCATCTTTGACTGCGAATGATATAATCAATTGGATTTCGGTGTTGCCCATCTGGTGATGTCCATGTGTAGGGTCGCCTCTTAGGTTGTTGGAAGAGGGTATTCGCTATGACCAGCGTGTTCTCTTGATAAAACTCAGCCTTTGCCTTGCTTCATTTTGTTCTCCAAGGCCAAACCTGTCTGTTATTCTGGTTACCTTTTGACTTCCTACTTTAGCATTCCAGTCCCCTAAGATGATGAGGACGTCTTTTTTTGGTGTTAGTTATAGGAGGTGTTGTAGGTCTTCATAGAGCTGGTCCACTTCAGCCTCTTCTGCATCAGTGGTTGGGGCATAGACTTGGATTACTGTGAAGTTGAATGGTCTGCCCATTTGCTGCAGCTTATAGAAATCTTTGTTTGGGCTAGGGTGCTAAATCACATGGACAGCTTCACCACCTCATTCCATCTGGGCCAATGGGAAAAAAGGCACCATGAATGGAAAATCAATGCTAAAGGGGGGGGTTAGTGGAGGTGGAGAGACAGAGTGGTGTAATACCTGGTGTGTTGCATTTTTCAGATCCCCACATTAAAATCCCTCCTTGGCCATTCTCCCTCTTCTGAACCTTTGTCACATGATTGTGAGAGGACTCTTCTTCTAGTGGCAGTGCGCAAATTCATAAATTGCTAGGCCTGGGCTGGGCCAGTTGGTGGTTCTGCTTGAATGCAGGCCTGGAAGTTGGAGTTCTCTAGCTCAGGAGTCCCTCAAGCCCCAACAGCTAGGAAGTCCTGCTCTTTCGCCCACAAACTAAAGCAGAAGACCAGGTGCCCACTCCTTAGACCACAGAGCCTCTGGACTGGCCAGATCTGGTGTCTGGGAGAGGCAATATTACAGACCCTTGTTCCCTTCTGTGCCTGCCCCAGACCCAGGGGAATTATTAGACGAGGTCCCAGCCTAAGGCCCCAGATTCAAGTTGCAAGCCCAGAAAAAATGGTCTTCAGGTATTATGGTGTTTTATACATATATATTGGTGTGTATGGGGGTGGCCCACCCAGGATTCTGGGACTGCTGCTGCAACTTTCTTTAATAAAGCCAATAATTTAAAAAAGCGAAAGTCTATAGTGAGGTCCCACCCTTTTGAGGCTGTGGGCACCTTTGAAGTTTTGAGAGGGGTGGTGAGCGCCACCCCAAAATGGCTTCCATGGGAGGCGGAGCCAAGCCCCAACTGGCTGCCTCGGGAGGTGGATCCAAAGGAAATACCTCCCTGCTCACACCTGCTGGGAAGAAAGACATTCTGGAGGGAGAATGGGAGCACACACTAACTCAGGAAAGCCCAGTTGCTTCCCATGGTCCAAAAGAACCACAATTTAAGAACTACGGTCCTGAATAACTGTGCTGGGTGTGGAATCAGCCGACAGGCTCTTCTGCATTCTTATTTTCATCTCTGTGTGTTCCTGTTGCTTTGGGGTATTTTTGGGGTGGTCGATCCAATATTACATTGCTGTATGTCCGGCATTAAAACCTGCAGATTTAAACTTTTTTTTATGCTGGATATGAAGTGATGTAATATTTTTTTTTTTAAAAAAAAATATGCTTTATTTGCTCCCCTAAAAAGGGGAGATATTTCGCTTAAAGAGAGAAATAGGGTAGGGTGTATAGGGGGACAAAGAAAAAGAGTGAGTGGTGTTAATAATATGTTAATTTGTTAAACTTTTTATAGTCAGATCAGAGAGTCCATCATCGATGATTCTTCTTTTCTTCTAGTATTGTTAAATATGGCAGTTAGTATATTAGTAATGTCCTTCTGGTATCAGTTTTCTCTTCCAAAGTAAAAAGTTTTTAGGCTTTAATTCTTCCCACTTTTCCCTCTCAGGTTATATTTTGAACTCGTGGCTCCTCCTTCTTCCTCGTCTTTCACCTCTCCCTCTGAGCTGCTGTCTTCTACGCTTAATGTCGACATCCATTTGGCCAGTTCTGCACTTTCTTCTTTTGAAGTGATGTAATATTGAATCAACTGCAGGAGGGAACAAAACACGTGTGAAACAGGAAAAAAAAAATCCCCAACTCAACAGGAACACACAAGCAAGGGAAATGAGAAGCCTACGCTGACAGCAGAGAGCCACCACTTCGGTGGAAAGCTCATCCTCCAGTGGAAAGCGCTTTCATTTGAATGAGGGAAGCCAATAACAAGCATTGCTTTGTATTTGCCTTTTTGAAAACCTTTGTGGGCCCCACAGGCACCAAGTTGGAGAACCCTGCTCTATAGCATGTGCAGAGTGTTTGGTGGGAGAGTGATGGGGCACCTCAGTGTCAGCAGTGGTGGAGATCCCTTTCCCATCCACTCTTGAATCCAAGTGCAAACTCCCACGCTACAACAACTGGAACCAGCAAACAGCTTTTGCTGTGGGCTCCACTCTTGCTGGAATTGACCAGGCTGTGCCCCTCCTGCCAAGCTGACTATTCTATGTGAAGTTCCCTGTTTGAACCAGGAATTCTTGACAGGCACTGCATGAATGAGCCCTGGAAACACAGTTCTTCTCTCCGCATCCCCTTTGCATACTGTGATCTAACCAGTTGCTTTGCCTTTTGTGGCAGCGACAAACTCCTTTTGGAGTAAGAGCAAGATACAAATCTAGCCAATAAATGAATTATATATTGACTCAAAGAATCTTTGGAAAAGAAAAGCAAATACTGATTTCCCCCCTATTGTATGCACAGGCCCTAAACCCTTAAACTCACTTTTGAGACAGCTTTTGAAACTGAAAATCTTTTCTCTCATTCAATTTATGAAGTTTATTTACCTTTTCCAGCAAGCTGCAGATGGGCAAGAAGGACGTCTCCTTTCACCCTGGGTATGTTGTCTGGTGCTTGTTTAGAATAAGATGCTCAGATTTGCAAGTCTACAAAGACATCTTTAGCTCTTTCAGTGAAAAATGGGCATGTTTCCAGATTCTGCTAGGCAATCCTCTATTGCTCCATTTAGAACGATCAGCAAGCCTTAAATTTTCCAGCATAAACTAACAACATGCCCTTTAATTTCACCTGCAAAATAACTACTGCAGACTCGCTGACTGGTACAAATGAAGTATTGACCTCGCTACCTATCGTGATGTAAAGCTCGTCTTTCATTTCTTCAGTGAGTGAATTTTCTCTCCCCTCCCTCCAACTCCTTTCAAGTAATATCATAATAATTGTATCATCAATTTGCTGTTCCTGATTTTCAAGAGGTCCCTAATTTAGTTTCAAATCTGTCTTCATGAATGTGGTGTCCCTCCTGATTTGGGCAGGTAGGCTAATGACTTTTCATTTGCAGAGCCCCTATTCATCCAAATTAAATGTATCAAGAGACCTCACAGCTGCGTTTATTGCAAGAGTTTTATCTACTGTAATTGCAGAAATACATTCCAAAATCAATTTTTATTTTTCATTCTTTTCTAAATTCCAGTCCAGAAATATGCAATGCGTCTTTTGTGAAGATGTTTGTTGCTAGCTTTTTAAAAAGACAAAAGAAACATTATCAGTGTCTGGGTCCAGCAACAGCTGTTTGTCATGGGAGCAGAATGAAACCTCACTGTACAAAGGCAGTCTATCTCTAGTACCAGGGAAGCGGATGCGTTCATGCCCTCATTGTAAGTTGCCCAAAAGCATCTAGCTAGATGGCCTGATCCTGCAAGGCAAGTTTCCTATTCCTATTCTTATGACAGCTTTTAAAAGTCCAAGCTTGCAAAGGAGAAAGCTTGACAGTGTATTTGTACATGACAAAATAGTACATGAATAGTCTTAATGCAAGAGTTTGAATAATGTTGGCTTTAATTTTGCTTGGGGAACTTCTAGGTTAGACTCAGACATGCTAGAAAGGGTCTCCCACTGCCCCCTATGAAAAACAGCTGAAGGCAGACCACTATTTGGCCTAATCTGTTTATATAATTCCTGTTTCTGTGTGCCAAAGTTAACTAATCCTTTAGGATAATCAAAGTGAGGATTTTTCCAAATAATGGCTTCTTGGAATTTTTAAAGAACAGGATCAATAGAAATAGTTCAGAGTAATTAATACTTCCAATGTGAAAGGGTGGTTTGATATGTCACTGAGCTTGTTACCCTAAACTGAAAGGATCACTGCTTTAAAAGGGATTGTTCCACTTACCATCAATGGGGTGTAGGTTTCACCGAAAAACTCTCTTAAGAGCTTGAGAGTCATGCTGGATCCTGGTCTCCCATTGGAGAACCAGGTACCTATGCCTGTAAAAATACACTGCATTAGGAAGATGCCTGATCTGACCATGCTGATCCATCCTTCAGAAACCTTGAGGCTAGATTACTGTAATGCACACTACATGGGGCTGCCCTTGAATGCAATCTGGAAACTGCAGCTAGTGCAAAACGTAGCAGCTTGTTATCTGGGGCTAACCAGTGGGACCATGTTAACTCCTATTTTGAAGTCCCTTCATGGGCTGCAAATTAGCTTCTGAGTCCACTTCAAGGTGTTAGTGCTCACCTTCATGCCTTGGGCTTCACATTCTTGAAGGTCCATCTCTCCTTCCATGCTCCTGTACAGCAGTTTCAGTCTTTCCAAGGCATGTTTAGTTTGAGGTTCTTCAGTGGCTGCTCCATGCTTCTGGAACAGCCCCCTGAAAGCCTACCTGGCTTCAGAGCTTCCAAGAGCCAGCATGGGCCCCCGGACAAAAATTCCATCTAGGTCCTCCCCGATGACACTGATCCATAACAAGACAAATCACTTGGCTTTCTGAACAAAGTTTGAGTCCAGGGGCACCTTTAAGACCAATAAAGTTTAATTCTGGGTATAAGCTTTCATGTGCATGTGCATCAAAGCTTATACCCAGAATTACACTTTGCTGGTCTTAAAGGTGCCAGTGAACAGGTATCTGAAGAAGTGCGCATGCCCCTGAAAGTTTGAACCCAGAATTAAACTTTGCTCGTCTTAAAGGTGCCAGTGAACAGGTATCTGAAGAAGTGCGCATGCCCCTGAAAGTTTGAACCCAGAATTAAACTTTGCTCGTCTTAAAGGTGCCAGTGAACAGGTATCTGAAGAAGTGCGCATGCCCCTGAAAGTTTGAACCCAGAATTAAACTTTATTGGTCTTAAAGGTGCCCCGGACTCAAACTTTGTTCTGTTGCTTCAGACCAACACGGCTACCAACTTTGCTTTCTGTTAGTGTGAACAGAATTATAACTGTTACCTGGAAATAAGCCCCATTGAATTAAGTTAGATTTCAGTCTTAAACGGTACTAGACTGCAAAAAGACTTTCAAAATATTTCTACTAACCTGGAAAAACAAAACAAACAAAACAACCCCCCCCCTCCCCAGGACATTTAATGGGGGAAGGAAAATTGAGGAGATGTTAGAACTTGGTTTCTCTGTCTCTGGATGGTGTCGTCTTGCTGCATCTGCATTAGCTTTATAAAGAGACTAGGGAGCAAAGCTCGTTGTGGATGAAGACAACAGGCCTAGAAAGATATGGTGGGTGGGTGGTAGGAAGGAAAGAAAGAAATGAAGAGGGGGGAGAGAGAGAGAGAGAGAGAGAGAAAGAAAGAAAGGTAGGAAGGAATGGAGGGAGAGAGAGAGAGGGAGGGAGGGAGAGAGAAAAAGTGGGGGGGGGAGAGAAAGGAAGGAAGGAGGAAGGGAGGGGGGAGGCGTAGTCCAGTAGTCCAGTCCTCTAAGTATCTTATCCATCAACCTTTGGAAGGCTTTGCTAGCTGACTTCACTCCAAATGGGAGTACATTAAAACAATACTGACCCATAAAACAAGAGAAGGAACTTCTTTCTTTAGCTCTCTCTGTAAGTGGCACTTGCCAGTATCCTGAAGTGAGGTCAAAAGTGGAGATGTATGTTGCACTAGCCAATCTTTCTATCACTTCCGCAATGTATGGTGAAGGGTACTGGTCCATCTTACTTATCTTGTTGAGTTTTCTGTAATCAACACACAAACAATATTGAGTTGGGTCATCTTCATTCAACTTCTTCTTGGTAACAATGACAAGATTGCTAGACCACTCAGAAGTGCATGGCTCTATCACTCCCATTTGTAGCATTTTTTTCTATTTCTGTCTTTATTATTTCCCTCATAGGCCCCCTCACAGGATACAGATTAGACTTAACTGGTGGATGGTCTCCTGTGTCTATATCATGGACAACTATGGAGGTTCTCCCAGGACAGTTGGTAAATGTATTTTCAATTTTTTTTGACAACTCCCTTAGTTGTTCTTGCTGTTGGCATGACAGGGCCTCCCCCGAAGGCCTGCCTCTTCGGGCGGGGGTGTGTGTGCCAAAATCGGGCCCACGACGAGTGGCGCAGGGCCGCCACAGCCCTCCCTATGCTCCCTGAAGGCCTGCCTCGTGAGAGGGGGGGCGGTGAATTCGGTTCCACGGCGAGCGGCTGTCAGCTAGCTGCCATTCTGTTTTCTGTGACCTCTGTGTACATATTATGCTCCCTGAAGGCCTGCCTCGTTTGAGGGGGGCGGTGAATTCGGTTCCACGGCAAGCGGTGCAGGGTCCCCGCCGCAGCCCTTCCAGGGTTCCCCCGACGGCCTGCCTTGTTGGGCGGGGTGGGTGGGCAAGATCGGTTCCGGGGTGAGCGGTGCAAAGCCGCCACCATGGCCCTCCAAGGGCTCCGCCGAAGGCTTGCCGCAGGGAGGGCCTGGCCTTCTACTGCGCAGGGGGGGAGGGCCGAAGCTCGGCTTGCGCTGGGTGGCTCGTTGGCAGCGGCGGCCGCTGACTTGCCTCCCCCTCCACACGCACCAGGAACACCCCAACCCAAAGACAGGCAGCTCAGCCGCCGCTCTGTCCTGGGGTTTCCCATGCAATTCCATCCCCTTACCTGGGTCCCCTTGTGTGTACCGGCGAGTCTTCAGGGCTTCTCCGGCTGGGCCGCTGAAGAGGCCCAGCCATAGAAACCCCCTCCCTGCGCTCAGTCTGCAGATGGTCCTCTCCAGTCAGAGGCCCAGAGCAGACTGAGCCAAAGTCGCTGGCCGGGGCTGACGTGGGTGGGACTACACAAAGCAGCCAGTCAACCCAGCCAGCGTCTTCTGACTGACAGTTCTTGCGCCCAAACATTGTAGGTGTGCTTTGGAACGTTGGACCCCACTACGGCTTTATATAAGGGGAGAGATTCTAGTCCCCAAATGCTAAAATCCAACTCAATCCAGCTCTCCCCTCCCATTCCACCCCCACCCCCGTCTCCTGCTCCTGCCTCCTTCAAGAGGAAAAAGGAAAGCAGGAACAAACTGGGCAACTTAAATTACCCTGGAAATAATTTCCAGAGTGGCCAAATCCATGCTCCTGATCAGGCTGATGGTACAGATCCTTAGATCAAAAGGTGAAGAATTGACTAGATCTTTTGGGAGTAACCCTAAGAAGGTATCCTTAGAAGCAAGTCCCAGCTTATTCAATGGGGCTAATCCTCGGCTTTCTGTTTTCCTTGCAGATGAGATTTTAAAATTTTAATATATAACAGTGCTTAATTACAAGGTATTATAGCTCTGTAGAATGCGTTTTAATAGGAATTACGACTGCTTCCTTCCTTCCTAACAGTAGAAAAGAGTCCAGTAGCACTTTAAAGACTAACAAAATTTGTGGTAGCGTAGGAGCTTTTGTGAGTCACTACTCACTTCTTCAGATTACCATACAATGTGGGGGGGGCGGAGCTCCGGGATGTGGATGCGTCCACGAGGGCCCTCTGGGTCGGAGCCATGGCTTATGCCACTGCCACAGCCTTCCCTATGAGGGTGATGGTCTGCTTCAGCAAGGGATGGCCAATTCAGAGGGCTGGCACTCAGGATGCCACCTCTTCTTACCCCCAGCCAGCAACACAGCGAACGTCTACCCGAGTGATGTGCTCACCTGCAAGCAAGCCCACTGAGCTTCTAACAGCCTCCTCCCAGTAGCCAGCATAGAATGTGTTGTAAAGGAAGCACTTCCGTGGCTACGGACAGTCATTTCTCTAAATGCAGCTCCCATGGATTAAAGCAAACTCCCACATGCCAAGGGGGGTGCCTTTCCTTTTCCCTTCCTGCCCCATACAACCCCAATCCGTACCCAAAGGAGGACGTGATCAACGGGTCGCATAATGTTTGTCAACCTCAGGTCTCATTTGCCTTGGAGTTCTTAATCTTCTTTGGTTCTGTATGCCTATTGTCCTGTCTCATTCTGGTTGGGAGGGGAGAGTCTGTGAGCATGTGAATGTTTGGAGACTGCTTTGCCAAGAGTTGTGCTGGATTGTAACTGTGGGGCCTCCCTTCTTTGGGAAGAATGTGTGCTTGACCTTGGACACCAGACACTGCTAGAGACTAGGTTTGCAGGTGCTAACAGTGCACAGTAGATGTTGGCAGGCTGGATGTGTTGGTGTGATTGGCCTAGTCACAAGGGGGGGGGCTGTTTGAACTATGTATAATACCAGAACTGGCACCTAGAGGGTCAGGTCTGACACAAAGCATCTTAGCCTGACACATTCTCATCTCTCAATAAACAAATCACTGCCAAGAGAGTGTTGTTGGGAGTAAGTTTGTTCAAGAGTCTGTCACCTCGACACATTTCACCACCACTGTGATGAGCAAAGTTGGCGAGGACACTGGGACTGAGACCCAAACCGAGGGACCAGTCCTCGAAACCCCGAAACCTAACGAGGAAGAAAAGCCGCGGGACCATGGGGATCTGCAGCCAGAGCACATGAGATGGGATCCTCCCGACTGGCTGATGACCCCCTCCCAAAGAGCCTGGCAAAGATGGCACGAGGCCGAGTCGAGATGGACCTCAGTATTGTTCCGTGACGACCCTGAGCGCCTGAGGGTGGTTGAACTGTTCTGAGAAGAATCTGATATCGAGCTGGTCCGGCAGGAGCTGAAGTGCGAGATGGCCAAATTACAGCAGGACACCCGGGCAGCCCTAGGGGACCTTCCAGCCGCCATCTGGTGCGTCCTGCAACAGGAGCTTCGGAGGGACAGCACAGGAGGCTCACCAGCCCAGCCAGCTGGTGCGGGGCCAGTGGGTCCACCTGCAGGGCCCCCAGTGCCACGACCTGCTCCATAGCCCCTGCTGGCACCACAACCCGGGCCACCACCAGTGCTGGCCCAGCTGAGAAAAGCACTGGAGGCCACGTTTGATGAAACGCTGGGGAAACTGGTGTTCTTTGGGCTGCAGGTGCAGAAGCCCCTAAGGGAATGTGGCTACACCTTCGCATCGGATGAGCATCGTGTAGATTATGTGGGGTCTCGGCTGTGGGATCAAGCAGCAGACTGGTTAGTGGGACTGTACAATGTGGGGGGCCTAGAGTTCCGGGATGTGGATGCGCTCACGAGCGCCTTCCGCCAACAGTATGAAGACCCACTGGAATTGGAGCAAGCCAGGACCCACCTCCAAGGCTTGAAGCAAGGCAGCTGTTCTGTCCAGGAGTTCTCGGGATGAATTCAGGGTACACACGGCTAAGCTGCAGGGGTTGCCAGAAGAAGTGCTCATTGAGTTCTACTGGGCAGGTCTGAATTGTTCCATCTTGGACAAAGCTCAGGCCCAAGACCACCCCCTAACCCTGAACGGCTAGACTCAAGTGGCCTAGGAGGCAGAAAACTGCTGCAAACTGCTGAACATGTACCACCCTAAATCTGTGGCAAAAGCACTGGGGGGTGAGGCGAGGGGGCAGCGGAGTCAGCTCCCGGGGTCTGGGAGTGACGGAGAAAACAAATGCAGCAAGGCCTCTGCCTAAGGTGCAGGGCCCCGGGGCGTTTCGCCACCAACTGCTTGCGAGAGAGGGGCCCCAGAGAGGTCAAGAAGGAGGACCACAGAGGACCCGAGAAGAGGATCAAGCCCCTTGGGAATCGTCCCAAGCCCTCCAGTCGGGAGAGAGAGAGAGGAGCTGGAAAGCATCTCTTCCAGCAATGAGGAGCTGCAACAGCTGGCGGGAAAAGGCTGGGACCCGCTGTGAAGGGCGCTAAACGGCAGGTCCAAAATTCTCATGCGCCAGAATTGGTGAGATCCCCCCCCCCTTTACATGACCGTGACTGTGGCCAACCCCTCCCTTTGCACTAGAATATAAGTCCATCTGTCCTTTCATCTTGGAGAGGGGAGACATATTACAGATGCCAAATGACATTAGCAGGCAAATGACAGTAGCAGGTGAACATTATCGCAATAGTGCTTACTATTGTCATTTGCCTGCTAATGTCGTTTGGCATCTGAAATCACTCTACTGAGAGCCAGTTTGGTGTTGTGGCTAAGAGCACGGACTCTAATCTGGGAGAACCGGGTTTGATTCCCCACGCCTCCACATGCAGCCGCTGGTGTGACCTTGGGTCAGTCACAAGTTTGTTCAAAGCAGTTCTCTCAAGGGCAGTCCTCTCAGAGCTCTCTCAGCCCCACCGACCTCACAGGGTGACTGTTGTGGGGAGAGGAATGGAAGGAGATTGTAAGCCGCTCTGAGACTCCGAGTGAAGGGCGGGGTATAAATCCAATCCTCCTTCTCCTACAATATAGAGGGTAGATGGACTCACATTCTAGCTGTATCCGAAGAGGTGAGGAGTGACTCACGGAAACTCCTACCCTGCCTTGAATTTTGTGAGTCTTTAAAGTGCTCCTGGACTCTTGCTCTTTTCCTCTGCTACAGACAGACTAACATGGCCACCCATTTCGATTTATTTCCTTACTAACAAGCATTTTTTCCATATGTGTAGCGATATTTGCAGACTGAGAATTTTCATGCATCTGATGAAATAGTCTCTGTTAAATACATGCTGATGGTGACTCCGGGTCAGCCGGAAGTAGATGGTGGCGGAGCTGGTCTATGTGGAACCTGACAGTCCTCGGTAGATACCTCGTAGGACAGCAGTCTGGTAACGCGGATGACTTTGGCGGGAACCCAGGAAGGACCGCTGGAAAAGTTCCTTGTGTAGTCCCACATCTTGTTTCCCACACTAGCTGGCCAGCAGATGCTTCTGGGAAAGTCACCAGTAGGGGATAAAGGCGACAGCTACCCCCAAAAGTCCCCCCCCACCTAAACTGGCATTCAAGAGTATCCTGCGCCTTACTATGGAGGTTCTATTTGGTTGTCACAGCTAATGGCTACTCATGGACCATGAATCTAATCCACTTTTAAAGTCTTCTAAACCAGTGGATGCCCCAGATTCATGGGAAATATGAACCTGACGCACAGGTTTTCTGTTCTACTATTAAGAATCTTTAAGCTCCCAACAAGGTAGGGATGAGAAGAAATAAGGCTGGAAAGAGGGGGGGAGGACGAGCATAGAATAATTAGATGGTGTGTGTGTGTGTGGGAGAAATGAAGGCATCCTAGCATGGCTGTAGCCAGAAATTTTGTGGGGGGAGGGCAACAAGGGGGCAGCTTAGTGCAGTGGAGCTGACAGCACAGGAGGGCGCGTGGAGGGTGAGTGGGGGGTGCAGGGGGGGGAGAGGTGGGCGCGGGGCACGGGGGGTGGGTGGGGCAGAGGGTTGCTGGAGCCCTCGGGATTGGCTTACTTACCCATGGAGGCCACGGCACGTTTGGCCCCTGACCTGACTTTGCTGAGCCGGGCCAGCCCAGGCACTTTCCCTGCCAGAAAAGGAAAGGGCCACTTACCTGCTGCCTATGTGGTGCTGCGATGCCCATGTGATGTTCGCAGGGAAGCAGAGATGGGGGAGGGAGGGAGGGTGCCAGGCTTTCCTTCTGAGGGAAACGTCCTGCCCCAAAGTGGCATGAAAGCGGCAAGCCTTGCGAGGAGGAGGGCCACACTGTGCCGTGGTGGTGTGGCTGCCGAGCAAGAGAGATACGGAGGGAAGAGCCACGGCAGGGAGAACCACCTTGGATCTCCTTGAAGGGTCCTTCTCCCCCAGAGCCCTGGCTTGGGTGGCCTCTGGCAGGGGCTCTGTGCGCCTGCCCACTGTTGCCAGTGGCGCTGCCTTTTACTCTTGGGTAGCCCCAATAGCAAGGGCACCCCACTTCTAACCTGATCCAGAGACCCACAAAACTCAGGCCAAGGAAGGCACTCCTGGTTCTGAAACACAGAGCTAGCCACAGCTCTGAAAAAGGGGTCTCCATTTTCAGGTGACAGGCAACCTCAGAGCAAGCCTCCAGTCTTCCCCCTCCACCCAGCAGAGATTATGTTTATGGAATAACAATGAGTTCTAGCAGGTAAAGTATCTACATTTCTAAAGTCTATTTAATTCTTTGTTTGAATACTTGTCTTTCCTGCTCTGTCCCTCAAAATACTGGGATAAAACAATCAAGCATTCAAATTATTAACGATCCTTCCTAATGCTAATCAGGGACTGTCTCCCACCTTTTGTTTACCCTGGCCAGGACCATTAGTGGTCAGATAATCCATTCAACTAGCCACCCAGCACCCGGCTTCTATTGTTAAATCCAGACCCTGCCTCTCTGGAAGCCCATTGGTCACATTTAGGCCTTGCCCATCCTGATGCCACACACCCTTGGCACTCATCATTGGTCCAGGAAATCTATTGTTCTCACCTGAGACCAGCCCCCAGGACTGCCCATTGGTCTGCATTGTCTTCCATAGGGTATATCCCAGCATAAACATGGCCTCAGACCGTGTTTTCTGCCATGATCAAAAGTGGCAGT
>NW_015163238.1:28781-43009 GCF_001447785.1 Gekko japonicus | reverse complement strand
GAAATCATTATTTTAGCCACCC
Source organism: Gekko japonicus (assembly GCF_001447785.1). NCBI lineage: Eukaryota > Metazoa > Chordata > Lepidosauria > Squamata > Gekkonidae > Gekko > Gekko japonicus. Next base: position 42,987 of record NW_015163238.1, on the reverse strand, counting down.
AGTTTCTGTGTCTGTTCCTGGGTTCTTGGGAATTCTAACTCTGGTATACACAGGTCAGATCCTATAGATAAGCCAATTACATATTAATAATTATAATTCCCCATCTCTATTAAATAATAGAGCAATTTGGCTAACACCACCTCACCACGAATCCCCACCCCACCGGAGTGGGTGGCCCACAGCCAATCCCAGATACCAGACACTCCCTTGCAAGCCCTCCAGCCTGTTCCCTCTGCTTCTTCCCCTGTCCTCGCAAGGCTCCGGCTTGGGCCTAGCTGGGAAGCTAAGGGGGGGGGGATGAAAACAAAAAGGCACTGTAGCTTTGGGAGGGGCCGTGGAAAATTCAAGAGGGGGCGTTGCCCCCCCGCCCCCGTGCCTACGGGCCTGCACAACAGGTTGGTTGATGAGCTTCGGAACAACTCATGACAGGAAATTGTTTTCTTCCGCTTCAATGCTTAAAAAGTCTACAGCTACAGCTATGGAGAACTTTCTAAAATAAAAATCACTACTAAAAACACCCAGTGGCAAAGGACATCTGTCAGAGCTTCTTTTTGTTTGCTCTACCTTAACTGTGCCCCTAGTGGCTGCAGTGCAGAATTGCACTAAAGACAACCCTCCCCCCCTTGAAATGCATTGGTAGATTGCAGGCAAGCAGGATCATGGGACTCTCAAGCTGACTTGGGCCCTGGGAGTTTTGTAACCCCTTCCCCCTGCCTTGGCGGTCCTGCCTGGCTTTCTGGAAAGCTGCAAAACAGAGCTGTTCTGGAGAGCTTTAGGGGTGGTCTGAGACTGGGCAAATACCCAAGGGTGGGTGGCATAAGGTAATTTTAAATTCATTTAAATATTTTGATATCTGTTGTTTTCAGTGTTTTATAAAAGCTGTTTTTACATTGTTGTTTACCCACTAGCTTCTGAGCAAGGGAAACCTTTACCCACCTTGGGCCCTGAAATGCTCAGGAGAAAGGCAGGCAGATAAATATTTTAACTAATAAATAAGTAGAAATGGAGATGAAGGGGGTCACTGAGGGTACATGGCCACTTCTGGTTCGTCATAGTTTAAGAGCCATTTCTGCTCTTCTGGTTTGTCATAGTTTATGAGCCATTTCTGGGAGAAACTTGGGAACTGTCAGCAAGCTGCCATGTTTCATTCGTATTTGTTCTTTCCTGCCTGTGGTGCGACTGCGCATGCTTGCTCGCTTGCTCTGCTTGCTTGCTGTAAACAGCGATAGGGAGGCGCTCATGAGACCATGCGAACTGGCGCTGCCAGACTGGGTTATCTGACTAACCTTGAGGAGGAGGGAGGGCTTGCGCTCCACTGTTGGTGTGAATATTTCTGCTCTCATGAGGCACGGAGACTCTCCCGTTCATTATGTCATTTCCCGCCGAGAGAATTCCCGTGCGCGCCCTTGGATTTCATTTGCTTAGCCAATTGCAGCATCATGTTATATGATGCATCCGCCCCATTGTCATTCCTAACAATATCCCTGTAGATCATGACAACGGACCTGTATAATAAAGCATAATGATTCCCTGGAAACGTGTGTGGAGATTTGCATACTGTTAAACCTGACAGAATTGTTAGGAATCTCCTTTAACCCATCGGACTGATTCTCTCCTGAATGAGATGAGCGGCCCCGGTGGGGCAGGGGTGACTACCCCGACTACCACGTTGTTGCCTACCCCGACTACCACAGCGGTGCCAGTGACGATACCTACGACGGTGCCCACCACGGCCCCAGCCACGACAGCACCAGCAGTACCCACTCCGACGACTTTGGGAATGGGGGTGCCAGTGATGACGGCCCCACGGACAACGGCGAGCCCAGGAGGGCTGGTGCCAACGGATGGAGGGGCCACACCTTGGTCGGCAGTATCGTTCATCCCTGTGCATTTGAGAAAGGGGGTGACTTACCGCCACAAAGATAGGGACTGGGGCCGGCATTTGGGAGACTCCACGCAAACTACCTGGTCAATGCCAGGGAGTTGGAGTTGGGACAGTATTTTTGACCCCTGGTCGAGCTCAGGGAGCTTCAGGATGACCCCGGGTAGATCCATCACGTTTCCATTGAGATCTTTGTTAAGTCTGGGGAGGGATGTGGATGGGAGGCTGGATGGCCTGGAACTGGACTGCAGGACATGGGGCAACTGCTCCAGAATCTTCTGGGGATAGTGGCCCATGCGGTGCAGACCCAACTGGCTGTTCCATGGGCCCCACCGATACTTCCCCCCTGGACCTGGCCTGGGGCCAGGCCAGCCTGTCCCTCAGCCACCTCTGCCACTCCCTCCTCCGCGGCCGCCACCACACCCAGTGCAGCCTGCAGCCCCCCTACCTCCACTGGCCATGCCACGGCCAAAGGACTTACTTGACATTACTTTTGATGGCGACCTGGAGAACCTCTCTTTTTTATCGTACGGGTGATGAAGTTTGTTGAGTGCTGGGCTCATCTGTTCCCTGACGAGGAGCAACAAGTGGATTTCATTGCTTTCCGCTTGCAGGGTGCAGCGACTAGCTGGTATGTGGGTCTCCACAACCTGGAAGATGTGGAATTGGAGAGCGTTGATGCATTTATGTGGGTGCTAAGGGCCCAGTTCAAGGACCGCACTGCGGGCGAGAAGGCGGAAGCGTTTCTCTACACTTTTAAACAAGGCAAGTTGTCTGTTCAGGAATACTCCGGCAAGCAGCCAGTTCCACCGGCAAGCAGCCAAAATCCAGGACTCTTGGTGTGAATATTTCTGCTCTCATGAGGCACGGAGACTCTCCCGTTCATTATGTAATCTACGGCCGAGAGAATTCCCGCACGCGCGCTTGGATTTCATTTGCTTAGCCAATTGCAGCATCATGTTATATGTAGTGATGCATCCGCCCCATTGTCATTCCTAACAATATCCCTGTAGATCATGACAACGGACCTGTAGTCTAATAAAGCATAACGATTCCCTGGAAACGTGTGTGGAGATATGCATGCTGTTGAACCTGACAGGAACTAGTTCTGTTAAGGAAGGCGTCTGGGGATTTCTGCTAGCGAATCCTCCACACATTCAGCCATTAAAACTGGTAGTGGTGGTGGAGCGTCGCTGGGTAATGGTGATCGCATAGTCTGGTAGCTCTCGTCCCTGCCCTCTCTGTGAGCCCTACTAATTACTTAAAACCAGCCAATTTTCCCCATTTACAGGACCTGCTCCTGCAATGGTCCGAATCTTTCCACTCCCAGACCCCTGAGACTGGAAAGGCACCTAAAATAGCAACTGGGACACAACATATCGACAAAAATGATGACAGACCTTTGAGGAACTTCTAAAGAACCTACAATCCCACATAACAAATCTGATTGGCCCTAACTAAAGGAAATAAAAGAATCCCTGAAGGAAGTATCTCAGGTGGCTGGAACGGCCATGGAGCTTGGTTTGAAGCTTCAAGAAGAGATCAAGCACATGCAATCGAAGGAGGACTGCACCAATGAAAGGCTAATCGCTTTGGAACTTAAACAAAACAACCTCTGCTTTTGCGGATTTACAGTCAGTGGAAAGTACTGTCGATTTCTTTCTTTCATCTTGGTTGGCCTTGGTGTTAGATCTAGAGGGAAGGGATCACCCCCTCTATTGAATATGCTTACTACTTGGGACCCTCTTCTTCTGCATGGGCTAAATATCCAAGACACATTGTCATTACATTTCTCAACCATCGTTCCAAACAAAGAGTCTTGCAGCCAGTTCGCTCTGAAGGTTATCTTATCTGCAACGAAACCCAAATCACTGTGTTTCAAGATCTTCCCTCTGAGATCCTCCAGAAAAGGAAAGATTTAAAGCCCCTTCTTGCTATCTTGAATGAGGGGAGTGGTTCTTCTGGTTCTGGCTTGGTGGGCGGTGGTGTTCTGTTGTGCACTGTGAAGAACTAAGTTTTTTTTTTATTTTATATCTGCTCTTTCAGACTTAATAGTTTGGATCTTGGCTTTGTTTTGTTTCAAGGCAACAGCCTTGGCAGGCTTTTCTTTTCAGGACTTTTCTTCTGTGCCCATAGATAAGACGCTGGGGTTCTGGCTGAGCTGAAAGCAGTGCTGCAGCTGTCCTCTGTTGCCCAGAGTGTTTTTTGTTTTATTTTTAGTTTAGTTTTATTATCTCTGCCAGGTGTTTTGCTGGTTGGTAGCTGTATTGTTAAGAAAAAAGTTAGTTAGGTACAGGTACTTGCTGATTTGGCTCCCTAAATTCCTCTTAAAGTAGAATTCAGTAAGGCTGATGGCGCCAACGCAAATGCCGAAGCCTCTTGCTTTGAGAGCTGGCTATAAAGCCTGAGAAGGGGTGTGTGTTAAAGTCTGCCTTTTATGAGAGATGCTTTTCCTTTGTATTCCTCCCCTTTAAGCTAAGAGTTTAACTTTTATTTCCTCTTTTTAAGCCATGTTTTTAAAGTTTTAATCTACGGTTTTTAAAGCTGAGTTGCCACCCCTGCGGGTAGTTAAAAAGCTGATTAACAACCTGCTAGGGTGTTGTGTGTGGGTCAGTGATAACAGCGTAGAACTGACACCACACCCTCAGGCCTGCTGCTCTGATAGCTACTTTATAACAATTTTATAATAGTTAAAAAAAACTTTTAACATATAAGACCAACTTGGTCAAAATGGTCTTTGACCTCAATTTTTGTCCTTTCTTAGTACCACCGTTATTACTTTATTTTATTGCTTTATTATTTTACATTAATCCTTATCTTATATTCAACTCCAGTTTATATCAATACTTAATATTAAACGTAGATCTCCCCGTGAAGAAGGAATACAACGCATAACAAAACAGAGCAGGTTAGAAGATAGAAGCAAAAATTTTTTTTTAAGTGTTTGGATACTTCCGAAAAGGAGTTACAGCAAGATAGTGACCAAGTGTTGGAGGAGAGCACAGGACCCAGGGAAGCAGCCAAAGGAAGAAGCGAGCTACCACTGCAATATTCTCTACCAGGTGATGCAGATGTTAAAACAAGGGAAGATAACTTAAGTTTATTGGCAGCCCAAACATATCTTACTGCAAAATCTCTTGACAGAATTTACGAAAAATTAGATGTACCAACTTCTTACATCCTTCACAATAAGAAGCAAGTGAAGGAAGCAGCCAGTGGTCCCTGAGATTCCTGCCCATCTAAGTACCCACAACTGGGAATCAAGATGAGCCAACAACATTGGGTTTTTCAACCAAGTGAAATTATTCTTGAAATCTTCCCTTATCAAGGCAGAGATATAAGCTGGCAGAACAAGTGGCAAGCTAAAAGACACCTTAGCTATTTATTAGGAATACCAAAAAGGGAAATAGATTTATTTATTTATGGAATGAGGCAGAGGCATTAAATATCACTGGGCTTTTCCCTTTAAGTCTGTGGTCTATCACAATGGATCCCGCTTGCAAGCTTCTGATTTCAATTCTGCCAACACACTTGTGGAAACACTGGGCTTGACCTTACCTAGCTCCTTGGAAGAACGACACCGGAAATGAGTTCCTAAAGCCTCATCGGAGTCTTCTGCCTGGAATAGGATCTCTATCAAAAATATCGCCATGATCACACCTTTTCTGAGTTGATATCTGTGGGATTCACTGACCTGATTTTTTTCAACCATTATGCTTCCTGGCATTTTCTGCATATTGCCTCTTTAAATTCGTCATATTCTGTTCTCATAAGAACAGGTGGGGTGGGATTTGCCTGACTTAGCCTCCCAAGTTAGGGATTCCCAGTTTGTGAACTTGTTTTTAGTCCTTCCTACTGGGTTGAATTGGCTTCCCGGGATCTAGGGTTTTGTCTTGTACTGCTTTGTTTTGTGAGTTAATGTTGTGGTTCTCTGTTGTTCACAGAGTGGTTCTACAATATGCTACCTATGTCTACTTTATCTCACTTATAACTGATATTTGCAAGATTGTTCTTCTTTCTTGTTCTATTTACTTTGGTTGATATTTATATGATCTGGAACTATGTGATGTCCAATTTTTATAAGGGCTGGTTTTACATTCAGTTACCATGGAATCAATGTTCTGAGTTTACATGGGTGTTACGAGTAATATATTGGCCCCCCCGGAGGCTATCCCATCATATTGCTATACTTTAAAGATTCCAAGACAACGCAGAGCCTTCACTCTGGCGAGACTTAATTCCTTTCCCTCTAAAGTGCTTTCTGGTCGTTTTTCGGGACTTCCATTCTTGGAACAAGTTTATGACTGCGGACAAGAGATGATAGAAACCATGGATCATATAATGCTTTTCTGTGGAATAAGGAAAGAGAGAGATATATCATGCCTGTTATGAGAGGGAAAAAGCTTCCCTTCCTTCCTTGGGTAGTTTCAGTGTTATTGTCTGATAATTCCTCTGACAATCAAAGCACTGTGATAGTGGCTTCCTTCTTAGCTGCGGTGATCAGGAAAACAAATTTCCCTGAGTTCAACTAGCCTACTGCTGATAACTGTCGATCGTGTATATACTAATTGGATAAATTTAAGTGTTTTTTCTTTTTCCATTTGGTACAAATAATTGATTTGTTATTATCCGCTTGAATCTAGCGTTGGTCACATGGTTTTATCTTGTTCTGTTGCTATGGCTTTTTTGCTAATGCAATAAAGATTATTATTATTATTATATTTAAAGTCATTTCAGTTAATTGTTGTGGATTAAATAACCCTATCAAACTAAAGAGAATTACTACCTCTCTAGTGAGGGAAGACCCTGATATTCTAATACTTCAAGAAACCCACCTTAAAGCAAAAAACAAAACAAAAACCCTTCTGTCCTGAATTCAAACTGGTTTTCCCATCAATATTCAGCATCAAGCTTCTCTAATTCTAGAGGGGTCATGATTTTAATTTCAAAGAATGTTTCTTTTCAACATCTAGCGATCTCACATGATCCAAGAGGTAGATTTCTTTTTATGAACACTTTAGTTAATAATACTAAACTGACCCTTGCTTCAGTTTATGCACCTAATTCTAATCAGTTACAATTTATTACTGAGTGCACCCTCATTTAGTGAGGGTGAATTATTAATAGGGGGAGATCTAAATTGTATTGCAGATCCCACTCTAGGAAGAAACCTTATAAGCACCACATAGAATGGAAATCTGGTTTAGAAACGATTTTCGACAAATTTAATCTTTAGGAAGTTTGGAGTCTGCAACATAAATCATACTTATTTTTCAGCCAGGCACAACAGCCATACCAGAATTGGTTATGTTTTAGTTTCCTGAGGCTTGTTCAACTCAATCCAGTCTTCATGTATTGGCAATAAAGTATGGTCTGACCATGCCTGGATAAGTTGTTATTTAATAGGACAAGTTAAAGACACTCAAACTTTTAACTGGGTTTTAAACAGTTCCCTTTTAACAGACCAAGCTTTCAGTACAGAATTAGAATCCAAGATCATATCTTATTTTGACATTAATTCCAATTGTGGAGTCCAACACTGCCTTGTCTGGGATGCAGCAAAGGTGGTGATCTGAGGAAGGATAATTTCTGTGGTTTCCCGCGCAATATAAATCTGAAATCTTAACTAAAGTTAATGAGTTGGAATAAAAACATTAAAAAATTGACAGTACCAGGACATACAAGCAGTTACAGCTAGAAAGGGGGGGAAATTAGGATCTACGGATGTTTCTAAAATCTGAAAAAAATTACTGTACCTCAAACAGAAATATTGGACAAAACACTCTAAATCAAATCAACTACTCATTTGGAAGGTCTGCAACAAAATCACATCAAGATATATTATTTCTATTAAAAACTACCATGGCAACCTTATTTTATTTATTTATTTATTGTTTCAACTTTTACCCCGCCCTCCCCACCAAAGCAGGCTCAGGGTGGCTTACATAAAACGAATAAAACAAGATACATATCACAATAAAAATACATAAAACATGACATAAGACCGTTAATATATCAATGGCGATAAAGTATAATAAAGTGCATTCATGAACACGTTTAGCGGTGGATACCATTCTAGGTAGCTTCTAGCTCTATGTCAGCACAGGGCTTAGCTGATAAAGTGCAGCTCCTATTGAAATGCCTGCCGGAAAAGCTTGGTTTTCATGGCCCTGCGGAACTGTGAAAGGTCCTGCAGAGCCCTAATCTCACCAGGGAGCTCGTTCCAGCAGGTCGGAGCTGCCAAAGAAAACGCCCTGGTCCTGGTCGATGTCAGTCAGTCATTTCAGACTCTAAAGGTATAGTTACTGTATTCGAAAACTACTTCTGAGAACTCTCCAGTTAATTCAATCCATGAATATCTCTCCTCTATTAAGTTTCATGAACACTATCACCAGATATTAGGGAAATTATGGAAGCACCCATTAGAAAACAAGAGGTCCTAGATACAATTAAAAACTTAAAAAATAACGAAGCCCTAGGAAGGGATGGCTTTTCTGCAGAATACTACAGAGAATTCAGACACATACCTGCAGGTTCACTTACGGATGTATGAACTCAAGTTATAATTTACGGGCAATTCCCTTCATCCTGATACGAGGCTTCCTTAATAGTTATTCAAAAGAATAAATAAATAAAGGTCATTCCTGTCCAGAATCCTACCACCTCATTTCCTTAGTAAGCTAAGATGCCAAAGTTTTCACATCAATTCTGGCTAAATGTTTAAATCAATTTATTTTTCATATATCCACCAAGACCAAACCGGATTCATCCTCGTAGGCATACTACCGGTAGCATCAGGAAAACCCTGAATATCATTATTTTTTGCAATTTATATCATATAAGAATCGCTGTCCTTTCTGTCGACACTGAAAAGGGGTTTGACAGGTTAGAAATCCCCTTTTTAAAAATCTTATTATCACAGATGGGATTTGGCAGCATTTGCTTTATGCATCCCCTACCACCCAAACAAACATTAATGGTTTAAAATAATGTTTTTTTCACTTACCCATGGAACGAGACAGAACTGTCCCGTCTCCTATTTGCCCATTCGGTTGAACCTCTGGCAGAGCCCATTAGGATGAATATAACTGGAATTAAAATTAAAGACAACCAATATAAAGCTAGTTTATTTGCCCATTATCTAGTTCTTTATTTAACCAAGCCCAATTCTTCTCTCCATGAATTTTCTAAAACATTATCCTTGTTTAGCAAAGTCTTAAGCTTTTTTTTAAATTACGCCAAATCAGAGATATACTCAATAGATATGTCACCCCAAACTGTTCATTGCATAAAGGACAACTTCAAATGGGTACAGAAATCTTGGAACTATCTGGGAGTGAAAATTCCGCGGAACCTAAAAGTTTTATTGAATTACAATCACAAACTCTTTGCATAACATCACCTTTACTTTGAGGGACTGGCACAAACTAAAACTTTCATGGCTAGAAAGAATTAAAGTGGTCATTTCCCCTCAGTTTTTGTATTTCTTGTGTGTACTTCCAAATTATGATTCCTGACAAAGAATTTTAAAAAGGCAAAACAACCTCCTTATTGATTTTATTTGGAGTTTTTTAAAAAAACCTAGATGGGCTCAATCCATATTGACCCCAACCATCTAAACATGGAGAACTTGACCTCCCACAGCTCCCAAAATTCTATCATGCTACTCACCTATCGAATTTGGTAACTATTAAATCACTCTGAAAATTTGGACTGGAAATACATTGAACAGATATTCTTGGATTCCCAGTGCTTTGAAGATATTATTTGGACTAGTCAACACTCCCGCCCCTTCTGAATAATGATGAACGAATTTTTATACTCTACCTTAAGATTTTGAGATAAGTTCTGAAATAAATTGGCTCCTGATCCCTCCCCACTTCCTTCCTTCCTGGGGCAGTCATGGTTCCCCCCGGGCAAGGAGCCAGGATACCTGACCCGATGGAGAAAATTAAACAGAACAAGACTAATTGACATCACAATGAAGAAGAAGAAGAGGAGATTGGATTTATACCTCGCCCTTCACTTGGAGTCTCAGAGCGGCTTGCAAACTCCTTTCCCTTCCCCTCCCCACTACAGACACCCTTGTGAGGTAGGCGGGGCTGAGAGAGCTCTGACAGAAACTGCTGTTTTTCAAGGACAGCTGTGCCAGAGCTTGTGACTGACCCAAGGTCACATCAGCAGGTGCAAGTGGAGGAGTGGGGAATCAAACCCGGTTCTCCCAGCTTAGAGTCCGCACACTTAACCACTACACCAAACTGGCTGTAAGATGGTCCCAAAACCAATCTTGGGAAAAAATACTTTTATCACGATACTGTGGTATCAGTATTTACAGTTTCAACATTTATTAGAGAATCAAAAGGGGTCTATCACAAGAACTGACGCCATCTGAACACTTTTTAAGAGTAAACACCTTATACGTAAAGGTCTTGTCTCAAATTTATATGAATTTATACATTTAGATAAGGAGTCACCACTTTCTTACTAACTGCAATGGCAGAAAAAGTGCCCCTCCATACAGTTGGAACTTCACCGGGGATCCCTCTAGAAAGCTAAACCTCCTCTGATGAAATCATTGAATATTAAGCTATTATTGTTTAAAATCTTTTCCAGGTGGTATTGGACACCTTCCAAATTGTTTCCAACCAAAGACAGAAATTGTTTTGATAATGTGGTACAATGTGGGAACAAAGGTACCATACTACATTGTTGTTGGGGTTGTGAAAAAATTAAACTTTTCCGGGAAAAATTCTGCTTCAAATTGAGCATATATTGAGCATATAACCGGATATGTAGTACCTAATCACCCGGAAATTATTTTACTAAACATTTGGGCAGATTCCAATATCCCTAATATATGGAAAGAATTTATTTTTCTTGCAGCTGCAATCTTTATTAGCTTCCAAATGGAAGGAAAAAGACCTCCCCACAATTTATAATTGCTACAGAAAGTTAGGGGACTTCTTTATTAACAAGAATCCATTATTCACCTTCTTTTTTGGCAACGTGGTCCCCATTTTTGTATTACATTCTGTCTAATAACAACCGGGATTGCGCTACCCCATCTTGTTGTGATTTTATAGCACTAAGTAAAGGTAAAGGTTCCCTTGCTCGAAAGCCAGTCAAATCCGACTCTAGGGTTCCCTTGCTCGAAAGCCAGTCAAATCCGACTCTAGGGTTGCAGTGCTCATCTCCATTTCAAAGCCGAAGAGCCAGCGCTGTCCGAAGACGTTTCCGTGGTCATGTGGCCGGCATAACTAAACACCAAGGCACACAAAACGCTGTTACCTTCCCACTGAAGTGGTACCTATTGATCTACTTGCAATTTCTTGCTTTCGAACTGCTAGGTTGGCAGGAGCTGGAACTAGAGACGGGAGCTCACTCCGTCATGCGGCACCCGGATTTCGAACTGCTGAACTACTGACCTTCCACAGCCTGCAGTTCAGCGTCTTAACCACTTGAGCCACCACAGCTCCTTTTATAGCACTACTATTTCTACACAGACATTGAGGAATTTCAGACAGACGATATAATCCGGAAGAGGAACAGTTCCCAAATGGTTTCTGGTCTGTCATTCCAGACAGAACCGTTTTAGAACTGGTTCCCTACCGGAATATATTTGTAATTTCACACATAAACGCTTCTGTCCCATTTAGGAAACGGGGCTGTCAACTGCTTCCAAGTAGTCTTCAGTTTCCTCTCCCAGTTCCAATGCGCTTTTCCCCCGCTGTTTTTTGCCCGCACGGGCGATCTCCGGCTTTTTTTGTTCACTTTATAGTGCTATAACACTATAACGCAACAGCATTATATCAACCCCATTGGAATGCCTGGAGTGTTTTGTTATAGTTCTATAGTGCTATAGCACTCTAAAGTGAACGTTTTAAAAAAGCCGGAGATCGCCCGCACAGGCGAAAAACGGCGGAGAAAAAGCGGGAAAAAGTGGTGCAGTCTGAAATGGCAAACCGCTTCCGATCCAGCTCTTTACCGGAAGGGGAAAGCCATGTGTGAAATGGCAGCCCTATACCGGTTTATTACATGATGGATCAAAAACGGTTTCAAAACGGGTTAACAAGGGTAATGTGAAATTCCTCATAGGCTTTGTAATTCTTCTGGTTTTCCACCATGTATTGTTATTTTTCTCTATATATAACTATATCCATATAGATATATATCTCCCTTATATATATAAAAGCCGAATGGTGGTGGTACTTCTCTAGAACATTCCACACGCTCTGGAATTGGTTAGCACCCTGGTGTGTCACTCAGAATCTGTCCCTATCCACTGGCTGCATTGCTTGAGTCTCGCCTCCAACATTCTAAACAGTTTGCTGTCCCCCCCCCATAGCCAGTCAGAACACAGAGGTTATTTGCATATGCAGCCTCATTGGCCTTTGCCTCGGAACACAGAGGTCGTTTGCATATGTGACTTGATTGGCTTTTGCCTCTAACATTCTAAACAGCACTTTCCCCCAGAAGAACCAGTGAGCCTGGGCACCAAGGAGGGGTCTGTTGACCCATCAATCAGACTGTTTAGCCAAATGACGTGACAAAGAAAACTTGGATGCAGTCATTCAGCATGTTCAACCAATGGCCTGCCCTTTATCTCTGGATCCAGTTACATTAATAAAGTACTCCCAGTGTCAGAATTCAAGCTCGTGACAGGTCAAAAGGATTAGTTTAGCCACAGCATAGCATGGAACCAGGTCCCTTGGGTGTCTTTTTATGACGTTCTTTCACAGAAACAGTCTAAACATGGTGGGTCTGTAACAGATAGGAATTAACTGATCTTGAGAATGTATCTTAACTCAGAGGGGGTGAAATCAGACTCCAAATTTCCCCCATTATTTAATCAGAACTCTTTTTCTCTCTCTCCCCAGAAGCGATGTCATCTTGGCTACTCAGAGATAAAGATAAATAAACTACTCTGTGTGTGGCAAAACTCCTGTCAGCTGTCATTAAGCTACATAACTAATTCTAGGTTCTTATGTGGGATGAGGGTCTGCTGTTCATGACTTTGGCTGTAAAAACAGTTAAGAAGCAAAGAAAAGTAACTCCAGTTTTTAGGGCAAAGTTGTCAGGATGACAGAAAAGGTTGACAAATTAATTCTTAATAAGGTTCTATCATTCACATCACAAGAGGTGACAGATAGGTAACTAATGTGAATACTTTTACTACCAGTTTTTTAAGTTTTTATTTTAATTTGTTCAATAAACCCCATACAATAACAATAATAAACAATAGTATTAAGGGGAAGAATAACAGCAATATAGCAATATATACTAGGAATAAGGCCCATTGTGGAAATAAATACAATGAATGCTAGAAAGAAGCTCTGGGAGAGTGCCAAGGCCGTGGGCATTCAGAATGAATTTGCCATGGCAACCTAAGCAGGGTATAAGGACACAGAGTCCACCATTTTCTCCAGGGGAATGGATCAATGCCATCAGGAGAACGGTTGTAATTCTGAGTGATCTCCAGCCCCCACCTGGAGATTGGCAACAGTGGTCCCCCATTATGGAATCGCTGGTTTGGAGGGCAGAGTCTATGGCATTGTACCTGTCTGAGGCCCCACTCCTCCTCAAACCTCACCCTCTCCACGCTCCATCTCTCAAATCTCCAGGATTTTCCCATCTGGAGTTGGCAACCCTATCTACTTCCCAGACAAGCATCAACCTACATTCTCCCCTCATTGATCAGCTTTCCATCTCCCCCCCACCAGCAGCCCCCATCTGTGGCTGAAGCCCTGACTGCCACATATCTGTGGCAGTAATGGGGTGACTGCTGGCACCTTGTACTATCATTTTTTGCCTTGTGGTGTTCTGCTTGTGGTGTGATCTGTCTTTTTTGTGGTGTGGCATGATTGTGTTATTGGGTTTGTTTCTTTTGAAGGGGAAGTGATGTGTTGTGAGTGAGGACATATTTTACCTCAGAATACAGCAGGTCCCATATGCAACTGACAATTCCAACTGTCTTGTGGGGGGGGGGAGTTTGAGGTGCGGAATGGAGTGCAGTCAGCTTCCATATGCAAATGACCTTGAAACGCTGGCCCAATCAGAGAAGAGTGGCCTAGGCTGCAGTGGGTGGGAGAGAACTCAGGCAACACAGCCAGTGGATAGAGACACCTTGTGATTGACACATCACGGAGTCAACTGATTTTGGAGTGCATAGAACGTTGTGGGACCACTACTCAATTATATATAAGGAGAGACTAGGAAAAAGACTCGTTGTGGAAATAAATACAACGGCCTCTAGAAAGAGGCTCTGGGCGGGTGTCCCGGCCTTGGACACTCAGTGTCAATTTGCTGTGGTGACCTTAGCAGGGC
>NW_015163238.1:27704-28766 GCF_001447785.1 Gekko japonicus | reverse complement strand
CCCTATCTCCTTCCCAGCCAATCATCAACCTACCTTTATTTCCCCCTCACTCTTTAGCTTTCCACCCCACACACATCTGCAGCCTGTCCCGTGCTCTGAAGCCCTGACTGCTACGTCACATTGGCTGTCATACGGGGGCCACCTCAGCAGCATATAAGGATACAGAGCCCACCATTTTCTCCAGGGGAACTGGTCTCTGCCATCTGGAAAGCAGTTGTAATTCTGAGTGATCTCCAGCCCTCACCTGGAGATTGGACACATTTTACCTCAGAACAGAGAACTGTTTAGAATGTAGAGGCAAAAGCCAATGAGGCTGCATATGCAAATAACCTCTGTGTTCTGACTGGCTATGGGGGGGAGAGGATCAACAAACTGTTTAGAATGTTGGAGGCAGGACTCAAGCAAAGCAGCCAGTGGATAGGGAGACCCTCTGAATGACAGATCAGAGAGCGAACTGATTTTGGAGCGTGCGGAATGTTCTAGAGAAGTGCCACCACCATTTGGCTTTTATTTATAAGGGAGATTCAGCGTTTTCATGTTGTATATTCCCTTTAGGTTTTTGGGATTGTGTGTGTTTTTTTTTTAATAGAACATTGACTTTCAGGTTTGTAATACTGGCCAGGGAGAGTAAAATGCTCCTCCATTGGTTTGTGAACACTGATTTCTTGTGTCTGGTTTTTGGGTTCATTGATTCTCTCACAAAGAGACTGAGACATTTGGCCAATGTGGACCTGGATGATGGAGCTGATGTTATTGGGTCCCGAGTGTATACTGGGGGCAAAGTGGGCATCAAGGTCTGTTGCAGTGTTAGTGGCTGGATTTGTGCCTGTTGAGTGGTCCGTTGTTGCTGGTGAGAAGATTTAAGTCGGGGGGACTGAAAGTCAGTAAGGACAAATGTGGAATGTAAGTGCAGAAAAAAGAACCGTCACGCACAAACAAGTACAAGACAAGGGTTCTAGGAAGTGGAGGTTCTGAACTCAACAAAAAGAAGCCGTTCAGAAAAAATTAGCCAGCTCTCATCTATGGCTACATACTTCAGGCTTCTGAGATATTTCAGAGGCA
>NW_015163238.1:25651-27646 GCF_001447785.1 Gekko japonicus | reverse complement strand
AAGGGTGACGTGTAACTGACCCTTTTAGGATGTCAGAAAGAAGAGGGAAGAAAATTGTTAACCAGGTTGCTTGGAGATGAGGCATACAGCCGCAAGGTGGATTTCAGGCTAAGCAGCAGGAAGATCCATCCCCTTAGGCCTCTCCAATGAAAAGCCAGGGAGTAAAGTGGAGGGATAGGGTTGCCAACCTTCAGGTGGAGGCTGGAGTTCTCCCAGAATTACCACGGATCTCCAGATGGCAGAGATCAGTTCCCCTGGAGAAAATCAGCTCCCCTGGAGAAAGTCACAGCTCCGAAGGGTAGACCCGGGGTGTCAAACATACGGCCCAGGGGCCGGAACTGGCCCATCCAGGGCTCTTATGTGGCCCGCAAGCAGCTAGTGCAAGGGAGGGAACAGGAGACTGCTTGGGGGGAAGTGGGTGGGGCCATTCCTATTACGGCTTCAGCATGGCAGAACAACCTTGTCTGCAGCAGCAGGCAAGCAGCATGGGAGGGTCTGCCCAGTGCTGCACTGCTGGCTCTCCAGTCTGCACATATGGGTTTCCGTTTGCAATGGGGCCTTGCAGTGAGGATACATGAACTCGGATCTTACCAGCTGCTGTCCTTTATACCGATTATATCTCCAGTACCTGGCGTTACATTTATGGCAAACATGGCCCAGCCCGACAAAGCGAAATTTATGTCAGATACAGCCCTCGTTACAAATGAGTTTGACACCTCTGGGGTAGACTGTACACAGAGTCTAGGGGAAATACGAGGTCCTTCCCCAGGTAGCCCCCCCAAATCTCCAGGAATTTCCCAAGGCAGTGTTGGCAACCTTGGTTTGGAGGCCTGGTTCTGGGAGAAGGCTCTAGCTGAGCCCCCACTCCCTCCGTGTCAAAATGCAGGCAGAATTAAAAAAAAATTGAGGAAGAAACCCACCTCTGCAGTGGTCCGGGCAACTGGGCGAGACCCAGGGTTACCTCGTTATTTCTTTTTGTGACAACTCGGTTCGTGTGAGCAGTTCAGTGATGGGGCCAATTTCCAGAGGAGACTTCCCTGAGAGGTAGGCTTGGATCGGGGAGACCTGGGCATGGCTCTCCCTTTTGAGCTTTAGAAACATCAAGTTCTATCTGTGCTGCTATGATGCTGTATATGCCCACGTGACAGAAACGTGGAAGGGCCATGGCTCAGTGGGAGAGCATTTACCAGGACCTGGTTCAATCCCCGGTCTCTCCAGGTAAAGTGATCAGAGAGGAGGTGATGGGAAGGGCCTGTGGCTGAGACCCTGAGGAGCTGCTGCCACCCAGAGTGGGCGATACTGACTTTGATGGATCAGGACCTGATTCAGCAGAAGGCAGCGTCATGTCTTCATATATTCAGAGGTACTCTCTGTGGAGGTGATGCATGGGGGAAAGGAAGAAACCTGTTTCTTAGGAGGGCTCTCTCTCTCTCTCTTTACAAGTGGTAAATTCCCCTAATCTACTTTCTCTCTTTTTATCTCCTCAAAATCTAAGTTTTAGTTATGAGAGGCTTAACTAGATTTTAGTGAGTTTATTAATCTTTGGGGCTCGTAAGCAACTTACAGCTACCCTGTATTGTCAGTTGAGAGTGGCTAAGAGTGCAGATCCAATGCGTGTTTACTCTCAAGTCAACCCCACTTTATTTCATAGGGTTTCCTCACTGGCAAGTGTGCGTGCAAAGATCGCCTGTGCTGCTGCAATTTAACCCTCGCCTCCGCCACGGCTTTCCTCCTCCTTTCCGCCACGGCTCGCCTCTCTTTCTCCCCCTCCCTGCAATATGGTGTTAACACTGACCTACCTTGCAGGGCTGTCGTAAGGGCTGGCGGAGACAACGCAGGAGCAGGACGTGCTTGGGCAGCCGAAAGGTGGCCCTTGACGCTGCTGGGGCGGGATTGCCGAGCAGGTGTGGCCTCGAGGGCCCCGGAGCGTGTATGTGTTGGGGGGGGGAGATACCTTCCTGCCCCCTCCCGCCTGAAAGCGGCCGCCGCGGGGAA
>NW_015163238.1:25010-25504 GCF_001447785.1 Gekko japonicus | reverse complement strand
TGCGCGCCCCTCCTCCCGGCGGCCCGCTGGAGTTGCGCAGGGCCGGAGCGGGGCTGCGGGGCGCCTCCAGCCAGAGGAGAGGCGGCGGTGGTGGTGGCGGCCGGGCTCCCTCCATCCCTCCCTCCCCGCCTCGCTCCATCCTTCGTCGCCTCGCCTCCGCTTTCCCCGCCCCGCGGCAGGCGCGTCCGTCCACCTGCGCGCGCTGGAGCGCCGGGCTCCGGGAGGAAGGAAGGAAGGAAGGAAGGGAAGGAAGGAGCAGCAGCAGCCCCTCGCCACTGCAGCAGGAGCAGGCGCCGCCAGGGAGGCAGCAGGCAGGCCGGCCGGCCTCTCGCGCCAAGGTACGCCGGGCTCGGGGCGGGCGGCGGGGCACCCCTTTGTGCGAGGCGGCGGCGGCGGTGGCTGCGGGCGGGGAGGGCGCTGCGAAGGCGGCGGGATCCTCCGGAGGAGCTCCTTCTCTGCGGAGGGGAGGGGAGTCGCCGCGGCCGCCGCGGGGG
>NW_015163238.1:23684-24543 GCF_001447785.1 Gekko japonicus | reverse complement strand
CGCGGCAGCCGTCGGCCCTCCGAGGGCCCGCAGCAGCAGCGGCAGCAGCCGGGCAGGTGTGGCGGCCGCATTCCGGGGCGTCGAGGCCGGGGCCTTTCGCGCCCGGGCGGGAGCGGGAGCCGCGCGGTCTGGCGTTGGCCGAGCCGGTCGTGGGCACTGCGGAGCAAGGCCGCTCCTGCGCGGTCCCCCTTTCCTGGCGCCTCTGGGCAGGAGGGCCGCCTGGGAGACAGACGGGGCAGAACTTTTGTTTCGGGGGGGGGGGGCGGACTGCAGAAGGATCTCCCCCCCCGTCCCGCACCTGTTGTGAAGCGCCGGGTCCGTCTTGAGCTGTGTGCCTGGCCTGGGGGGCGGCCGGGAGATTAGCGCGGAGCCCCTCGTCTGGGGAGCTGCCGGCAAGGGGGCTGGCTCTGGGCCTCCCCTTTGGGCCGCCTGGGGTCCTGGGGTCTCAGCTGCTCGTTGTGCCCCACACGGACGGAGGTGTCGTCCAGGAAGGTCTTGGCTCTGCGGAGCGCAGCGTCTCACCTGTGCCAATGTGGAGAGCGCCTTTCGGAAACCCAGGCGCAACCCCTGCCCCCCCCCCCGGCCAGCCTGCTCCCCCCCGGCCAAGCCTGTTTCATTAAGGGGGGGGGGCACTGTGCAAATTGCGGCTGGGAGGCGCTGGGCTGGGGCTGGGGCTGGCCGCAAAGGGTCGGCGCCTTCAGCTGCTCTTGCTGGTGGTGGCAGGAAGAAGGGGCTTGTGTGTTGGAAGGGAGACCGGCTCCCCCAAAGTCTGGGTGTGGCTCTTTTTGTTTCCCAACTGGGGGATCTGCTTGGACCTACCACTTCTCTGGGTTTTCCTCTTATTCCTTCCTCCCCCCCC
>NW_015163238.1:5156-23433 GCF_001447785.1 Gekko japonicus | reverse complement strand
TATATATATATATATATTAAAATATTTGTGTCCTGCATTTCTGTTGACCAGTGTGAGTGCCAAAACGTAGCTAATGACAACTTCAGTCAATAAAGCACTGTGTAATATCAGACACAGCAAGTGCCATCTGTCTGTATCTCATCAAAAACCTAGCAGCAGCTCTCCAACAGGAACAACACAGGGAACCCCCATTTTGAATCTGAAATCTTCCAAGGACCTTGGCCCCCAGGCCTATAGCCACAGCGGGGCATCTCGGGGCCTGCCCCCCGACTTACTGCCAAGCGCCCCCGACTTCCCATCCAGCCCAGGCCCCCCAACGTCCTATTTTTTATTTTGTTTGTGGTGCTCCCTTGGGGTGCAAGGTGCCCCCCAACTTATTTAAAGGCCCCCTGAATTCAAAAATCCTGGCTACGGGGCTGTTGGCCCCCCGACCTTCCTCTATCACTGTCACCCACCCACCCACGTGCTGGACTGGCCCTTTTCAGAACAGGCGGGGCGAGCACTGTATGCTCCATGGACTCCACAGTGTGGAGGGCTTCTGTCCTTTGGTGGGCCTTGCACCAATACCCTGAGGCCCTTCAGAGCGACGCTTTAAAGGCAAGATTAATCTCAATATTTGCGCACATGGCCTCCGAAGGTCAAGTTTGGGAAGGGAGCTGATCCAGTAGCACTGCTGCTCAGAGCGCCCTGCCCTAACCCAAGGGGTGGTCAGTCTCTCCTCTTGATTGGAAGGGACTTTGCACGAAAGATGGCAAGGAGGGCCTTACCAGTTAATAACTAGCAGACTCTGGGGGTGGGGGCTTCAGAGTTACTCATCGTAATAGAAACCTGAACGTCTGATATGCGATTAGAAGAAACGCCACTGGCTATTGTTGCCTATGAATGGAGAGGGGCAACTCCATCTCTGCCCTGGAAAACCGAGTGAAAACCAGTTTAGTTTTATACCAGAAACGAGGAAGAAGGCCTGCTGTAGCAGAAGACAGCGAACGCTAGTGCGGGTGGTGGGCAGCTGCCCACCCGGGGTGGCTCAGCAGTGAGGGGGCGAAGGGCCCGAGGCAATGGTGGGGTGGCTGGCGCCGTGCGTGGCCGGTGCGCTCGAGGCCCCCATAGGTGGAGGAGACACAGGCCCCCCCATGCCAGGATGAAGCCATTGGCAGGCCAAGTCGGCCGGCCTGACTCCCCCTGGCTGCCGGACGCACCGACAGGCCAAGGCGCCCAGCGCGCCACTGACGGAGAGGCTCCATGCCACCTGGACCTCCGGGAGGCTGCTGAGCAGCTGCAGAAGGCAGGGGCAGGGGGGCTGGTGGAGACGGGAGGCAGCGGTCAGGGGGGTTGGCCAAAGAGGCGAGTAAAGTGGGGGCTTTTCAGCCCCCACCCAGTTGGGACGCGGACGCGAGTCAGTGTCCTCACGGCGGAGCAGGGAAAGGTGAGACGGGGGTGGTTGGAGGTCTCATGTGGTGGTGGGAGGATTGTCCCGCGGTCCCCTGCTCCCCCGCCGACGCCATGGTGGCAGGGCGAGGGAATGGGGCACCGCTGGGCCCCCTGGCTCGCTCATGTCCCAGCGGTGGACCATCCGTCCTGCCTGGCACCCTGCGCAGACTGAGGTCGAGAGGCCGCTTGGCAGTTCTGTGGGCAGGGCCAAGGCGAAGGAGGGAGGCAATCCAGGCATGGGATTGCCTCCCCCCCCCCCGCTGAGTGACAGGTCATGGACCCAATGGCTAGGAAGGCGTGTGGAACGTTCAGGCGAGTCTCACATGAAATGAGCTTTATATATAAGAGAAATAGCTCTGACTGTACATCTGAATGCCGCTCGACCAATTAGAATTGCTTGGGTGATGCTGTTGGTTCCCAGAAACCAATCAGCATATTTTCCAGCTAGTGCTCTGATGGCAGGTGGTGGCAGCTCTGTGGAATTCCTCCCTTCAAGAGAAAGGGAAGCGGGTTCTGGTCCCTTCCGCCATGCCTAGATAGAACAGCTGAGAGGGCTCTCTAGTGCCAGAAGGCTGGGCCCTACCCCCCCCCTGCAAAGGACTGGCAGACTCATGGACCTGCAGGGCTCGTGGGGCCCCAGTTTGAGAAACACTGGGTGTCAGGAAGTACTTACACTTTCTGGTGTCAGTAAGTTGGAATTCCAGCTTGAAGGTTCTTAATGGGGTAGTGGCCCTTCTGTGACAGCAAGCGATTCAGTGGCAGCCGGAGAACTGTGATACCTGAACAATGATCGGCCAAGGTCTGGGGCAGGCAAAGAGGTGAGAAGAAGGAGGGTTCAGAGGACCAGCGGGTTTCTGAGGAGGCTCCAACATGTGGTCTGATTTGTGTTGCGTAGAAAATGCATGTCTGTACAACATACGCAAGAGTCTGTAGTGAATATCAGTATCAAGGCTGAAGATCCATTTTTCTCCCTTTCAACTGTTTTATTGTACAGAGACACTGCAGGAGGTGCAATAGTTAGTAAACTGTCCTTTAAAACATATATTTGACTAAATTGCAGGCTGGTTAAATAGTCAACAATTATGTAAGCATGGGAGCAGGATTTGACGTTGCCCGTGTCTGTTAAATCAACCTGTTCAGTGAATAAATCTGCTATGCACCAGTGCTTTGTTTCATTTCTGGGAGGGAATGCGTTTAATGCGCACATTTTAAATCTCTCTTGATAGTATAAGAATCTTATAACCCAAATCCCTGTGTGCGTTTTTTAAGTGTGTGTTTGTGTGTATCAGAAATGGGTGAGGGGCTGGGTGAAGGAGAGATCAGAAGGTGATAAAATGGATATTGTAACATAGGCACAAAAATGTTCTTAACGATTCACAGAGATAGTAATTCCCACTGATCCGTGTCTAGATTATTTGCTTTGAAAATGGCAGAGGGCCATAGGAAGCCACATATATTTTGGACTTCTTGTTTGTACCGACAGTTCCAGTGAATAATTATCCCCAAAGCTCTAACTAAGGAAGAATGCCCCCCCCCCCCTCGGCTGATCAAAGCTGTTGTGCTGTATGTTTCTGTGCATCTAGCTGAAAGTAAAGACAGTGTTCAAGTGTACTCTGTACAGCTAAACTGAGACAAGAAGAGGAAGGCACCCTTGTTCCACTGTTGATGTCCTGGCATCCTTTGCAAAGAGCTTTCCTTCTTGTCACCCAGCGTACATCCATGCTGGGCCTTTAGAACATTAGCAAATCTGTCTGTCTATAAAGATTTGGCACCATATTTTGCTTTAAAAGCTACAGATCAGATTGAATAGTCCTGATTGTGATTTTTAAACCCTCTTTTTTTGTATATATTTGACCCCACCTGAAACATAACTTGGAATGCAGATGAGAATGAACACTAAGAATGTGTTCCTCTACCTTGTAGAGCCCCCTTGTTTGCTTTTACTTGGGAAGATGCCATATCCAGAGACCTCTAGTCGTGAAATTCTTCCAAGGTGCCCTTCCCTTGTGCCTCCCTTCTGAAGGCTGGCTGGCCTAAAACTTGTTCCAAAATGTTCCTCAGACAGAATTTCTAGAATTGCAGAGAAGTGGGAAAACTGGGGGGGGGCTGTTGTCCATGCAGTTCAGGGAGGGCCTTCCAGATGCCTGTGACGTGCATGGGGGAGTTTGGGTTTGTGCTTCAGGTGAGGGGGTGGCAGCAATAAGGGAGAGTATGCAAAGCAATCAGGACGCCATTGCTGATTAGTAATTGCAATTTACAGCCCATTCATGGTTTTAGACAATCTGACTGAAGTGGTGGTGGGGAAGCGGTGCGGTCCCTTATGGCGCCTGTTTTCACCATGAAGGGTACTGTTCGGAGGATGCCAGAGGTTTTGAAAGGAATCTTCCACCTTCAATGCAACCCGATTTTCAAAAGGTGGTTATCAGCTCATGCTTGCTTTGAGTGTGGAGCTTATTAGGGGATTTGGGATAGAAGCCACTATGGGAGCTCTTGGGCTCTAAACATTTGAGACCGAAGTCTAATCCTACTTCAGTGTACTGTACAATCTCTGAACTTCTTCTTGTGTTACCTTTGAAAGACCTCAGGGTGAGGCTCTGCGAGTAATTCTCATTCCTGCCAAATATTCATGTTTTATCCAAGAGAGCCTTTGCAAATGTTAACCCTTTACAGGGTAGCATGCATATAAGAATATTTTGGCATCTCTGCAGACCCTTAGCCCTTTCTCTTAGATGCTAGGCTTCTACCTGCAGGGAGCTGTGTGTAGGAGCGTTTGAAAAGGATTTTTGCAGACTGAAGTGGTGCGGTGTCGAATCTTGCCTCTCAGTTTTGTGTAATCTGTAACCTGGCTTTTTGCCTTAGGCGGCATCTGTCTTTCAGGACGCGCTGAAAGCCCCTGCAAGGTTATTGCGTTTGGTGCTCTGGGTAGTTCTCTCGGATGACGGGGACTTTGTTTGCAGTTGCTCTGGGGGCTGGTTTGGAGGCTGGACACTGGAAAGGAAATCAGGGCCCTGTGAAACTTACTTTAGTTCCACAGGGCCTGCAAGACAGAGCTCTTCCACCAGGCATTTGACCACACTTAACATCTTGATATAACTTGGAGCCTCCCTGGGATTGTGTTCATCATCTAAGTCTGTACTGATTCCTGTTATGAAAAATCAGATTATGATTGCTGCCGCATAGGAATGTATGCATGTATGCTTTGTACTTTAGATTTTATGTGTTTTTAAATTGTTTAAAAAATTTTATGTGAGCTGCCCTGGGGCTGCTTTGGCGGGGAGGTTGGGGTATAAATCCAATAAAATCCAATAAAATAAATAAATGAATAAAGATCCTGGTGTCCCATTGAGGTTTTGCAGAAGCCGGGGCTTAATTATCTGGAGTGTTTTGGCTAATGATGTGAGCCAGGAAGGCCCCAGTTATGGCCTACCTTTGCCACAACCTGGCCCGTTGGATGGGATAGTTGTGAAGATTGCTTGCGGTATTACGTGTGAAGTGCTTTGTTGGAAATCACGGTGTCAAAGCCAAGTGTTTTGTGTTATTCACACCTTCCAAGTGCACTCAGCCTCTCAAGTAGCCTCACCAGGGTTTTAGCCCCGCCTGCTGACCTTCAGGGCCTGAAGAACAGGCCATGCGCTCAGTCCATTGTCTGGGTGGCTGTGTCCCTGCTGAATCCTGAGAATGAAGGGGGCAGACTCCCGTGGGGTCTGGTCAACTCCATGTCCCCTTGGGAGGGCTGGTGGGGCCAATCTGGGCTCACTTAACTGAAGAGAGGCCGGACACGTTTTGGAAGGGGAGAGGTGCTGATCCTGACAGCCGCCTGATGGTGCCCTTGCCAATCATCCATGTTCCAAAGCGAGGCAAGAAGCATGGCTTTCGTGTCCTGCAGAAGTTTCATGTGACTCCACTATCAGGGCAGATCGCACGCATGAAGCTGCCTTGCACTGAACCAGACACTTGAGATAGGAGAGAGAGAGGAGAGATTGGATTTATACCCCATGGCCCTTCACTACCCAAAGGTGTCTCAGAGCGGCTTACAAACTCCTTCCCCTCCCCCTCCCCACAACAGACACCCTGTGAGGTAAAACAAGAAGAAGAGATTGGATTCATACCCCATGGCCCTTCACTACCCAAGGGAGTCTCAGAGCGACTCACAAACTCCTTTCCCCTTTCCCCCTCCCCACAACAGACACCCTGTGAGGTAAAAGAAGAAGAAGAAGAGATTGGAGTTATACCCCATGGCCCTTCACTACCCGAAGGTGTCTCAGAGCGGCTTACAAACTCCTCTCCCTCCCCCTCCCGACAACAGACACCCTGGGAGGTAGGCGGGGCCGAGAGAGCTCTGACAGAAACGGCTCTTTTTTCAAGAACAGCTCTTATCAGAACTAGGGCTTGCCCAAGGTCATCCAGCAGGTGCAAGTGGAGGGGTGGGGAATCGAACCCGGTTCTCCCAGATTAGAGTCCGCGCACTTAACCACTGCACCAAACTGGCTCTCTTGGTCCATCGGAGTCAGTGTTGTCTGCTCAGACTGGCAGCATCTCTCCAGGGACTCAGGCGGAGCTCTCTCACATCACCCACTGCCTGGTCCTTTGTAACTGGAGATGTCCGGGATTGAACCTGGGACCTTCTGCACACCAAGTAGATGCTCTGCCCCTGAGCCACCGCCTCTCCCTCTTGATGGGTCATCCTTGGGCCTGGGAGCCCCAATATGAACCCTCTTGCATGACAGACACACACCCATGTTTTGTTAGCGAGTTTTGCCCCAGCTTTTATTACCGGCGGCACTGCTGCTTCGGAAGTCAGGGGCGAGTGCCAGACCAACCTGGCCGTTGTGAGGAAATGTTTCGCCCGTTCCCAGCTTGTCTTGCCTGCCCCACCCTTTCCCCTTCTGCCTGCTCTCTCGTTCTCCTGCCCTCGGTTTCTTGAGAATTGTTTTTTGGAGACGCCACCCTTGCACTTCTGTGGTAACACTTCAGTCTGAGTTTGCCAACCGGCAGCGTTGCCAGAGTCCTTTCCGCTCCCCAAGGCATGAACAAGGCTACGGTCAGAGCGTTGCCCAACAGTGCTCCCTCTAAGCTGTGGAGCCTTGTGAGCAAAAACTCTACTTTTGTGAGCTACTGGCATTAAATTTGTGATCAAGCGATTTGGCTGCTGCATCAATTAGTTGGCTCTGGAGCCCTCCTTCCTAAGATAAGACAAAACTGTGTGAGCCGGAGGCTAAAAAACTGTGAGCCGGCTCACACTAGCTCAACTTAGAGGGAACACTGGTTGCCCACCTTGTCCCTTCCCTCAAACCTTTTGCCCCCCCCCCATCTTGATGGAGTGTTGCCTTCGAGCAGGGAGAGGGAGGATGTGTGGAGGGTTGGGAAGGGGCAGGGAGCTGCTGCAATCTCTTGGTGTCTTGGGTCAGCTCAGGAGAGATGCGGTGTCTTTAGAAAAGGGCGGACATCATCTTAATTGAGCCCCTGTCCTGGGGGGAGGAAGTGTAAAGCCACACATAGGCATGAAACACTCAGGGCTAACTCCTGTTCCTCAAGTGTTTGGCCCCATCCAAAGCTTGTGTTCAGGGGCTGCGGTGGCTCAAGTGGTTAAGCTGCTGAACTGCAGACCAGAAGGTCGGTAGCTCAGCAGTTCGAGCCCCGGGTGCCGCATGACGGAGTGAGCTACTGTCTCTGGCCCCAGCTCCTGCCAACCTAGCAGTTCGAAAGCAAGAAATTGCAAGTAGATAAACAGGTACCGCTTCGGTGGAAAGGTCACAGCGTTCCGTCTGCCTCGGCGTCTACTCATGCCGGCCACACGACCTCGGAAACATCTTCGGACAGCACTGGCTCTTCGGGTTGGAAACGGAGATGAGCACCACATCCCTAGAGTCGGATTCAACTGGCTTTCGAACAAGGGAAACCTTTACCTTAAAGCCTGTGTTCAGGACAGGGTGGAATCTGCTCAGACGGGACAGCCTGCTGCCCTGTGACCTGCCTGTCAGGCAAGGTTATCCTTGGAGACCGTCATCATTTGAAGTGGGGGAGAGGTGTGAGAGACAGGGCCTTTGCAGTGGTGGCACCCTGGCTTTGGAATCCCCCCCCCCAATCTGCCTGCTTGCCCCCGAATTTGCTACACTTTGGGCATCAGGTTTAAACTCCTGCAGGAAGAAGGCTAATTTGGTGCCATTTTGTTGCTTTGCCTCCCCCTTTCCTGTGTGGCCTGGGCGGTGCCTGTTTCACTGCTGTGGCTGTGCTCTTCTGAATTATGATTGTTTGCTGTTTTCCTTCCCTTTTAAGTAGTATTGTGCTGTTGGATCCCATCCTCTAAGTATTCCCCCCCTCCCCTTTGGGACTTTTATTGTGTGCTTTTAGTCTGTGCAATTTTTAATATTTAGGTATGAATAGTTTTATTAATCTGTTTTTTAATATTTGTTTCAGAAGGTGTCTCACGTGGTAAATACTAAGACTGCAGGATGTTCGTTTAAAAATATCTTATTTGTCTCATGATGCAGGGAAACCACGGTGTCCTTTAAGACCCTTACTAAGCCGGCCAGTTGTTGCATGGCAGGCCCTAGGGAGAAAACAGGGCTGGCGCCATGGTGCCCGGAAATGGGGCTTCTGTCAGGGCCTAGCAGCACCACCCTCTCGTCACCAGTGGCTCATCTCCAGACTACAGAGACCAGTCCCCCGGGAGAAGATCAGAGAGTGGGCTCAATTGCACCCCACTGAGGTCCCTCCCCAAACTCTACCCTCCCCAGCTTCCAGCCCCAAACCTCTGGGAACTGCCCCAATCTGAAGCCGGTAGTGGTGGGGTGGAAGGATGCACGGGGGGAGCACAATGTGGGGGGGGGCATGTCTTTGAGTTGGTTGGAAGAGGAGCATGTGTAGGAGACATGGTGGTGGGCCTAGGAGGGAGGCCCGGGTATTGCCCGCCTGCTCCCCCTGCCAACCTGGCATTGGCTGTAGTGGAGATACCTGGCCCCTTCGGTTGCCAGTCAGTGGATTCCGGTGCGGCTGTGGAGAAACCAGCTGCTCTCGGAAGTGGCCGTGCTTTGGGCTCTGCCTGTTGTGGCTTCCTGCAGCAGGGCGCTTGTTATGGGTTACAGTGAGCCCAAGAGGTGGTGGGGGAAATCTCCCCCCCACCCCCATTGACGTTTTCATATCTGGTCTCGTCCCTAAGTAGGCTGCTCTGGTGCTGGGGAGGTTGGTTGTGTTGAGGGGTGGCCTGCACGGTGCCCTTCGAATTTTCGTCTTGGAATCTGACGTTCATCTTTGTTCGATCTGCTGTGTTTCCTGGCTCCGAACTCCTCTTGCAAGAAAGGACTGAGCAGAGCTGACTGCGCAGCTACGGGGCTTGTCTTGTCCACAGGCATTATTCGTGGCTCTCCGTTTCCTCTGTGGTTGTACAGCAGGAGCTGACTTGAGGGTTGGGTTTTGTTTCCTCCGGGAGTCCTCAGTTGTGCCGTCTGCGCACTTGCCCTCCCTCTTGTTTCTGACAGCTGCTGCCTGCTGAGTGGGAAATGTTTAAACCAGTTGCCTTTCCTCCCCCCCCCCCCAAGCTCTTCACCTGTGTACGAAAGGGCTTTGTGTTTGTGCCCCCTGTTGTAGTTGCAGAGTGGAGATTCCTGGCTGGCTTTTGTGTCCAAAGGCAGGAAATCAGGTTCTTGCAGAGACAGCCAGTTTTATGGAGACATCTTTCTTTTCTCAAGGTGTGTGTACGGGGGAATCAGAGAGAATAATGTGTGTGCAGATGCAAGATTTCTTGGATTTTCTCTTGGGGAAAATCATAACTAAGATCATGCTTTATACGCCAAAATGTTCATAAAAGCATTTTCTGAAAGGTTTTATAACGATAGTGGGTTTATAAAATCACTGTGTAGAAAGTACCAGCACTCAATTCTTTGATTTTTGTAAATGTCTTTTGGAAGATTGCAACTTATTTTAGCCACAGCACATTTTGAATTAGATGGAAATTGGAATAATTATATAATGATTTCAAACTCAAGATGTTTTCTTGTAGGTACTTTTTATCTGTAGGTTTACAAACCTATTTTGTTTCAGGATCTTTTTACAGAAGGAAAGGGGAAAGCCAGGCAGCCATCGTGAAAAATGTGGCTGGAACTTCAAGGGCAACTTCTGACGGCTGATACAGTAATTTGTTCCTTGTTATAAGGAGCAGACATGTGTTTTGGGCGTTGACTCAAGGTTAGATGGTTGTCTAAGACCTGGTTCTGATGGGCGCTTAATGTTGAATGTGTATCTGGAACATTTGCCTGAACTGGGTCCTCCGGTCCTCTGGGCTTTGTTGTGTCCACTCTTTTTGCAAGCTGCCATGTGACCCCATGTGCCCCCCCCCCCAAGAAGGGCGTCTCCCTTCTGGGGGAGTGCTGCCTTGCAAACTCAAGAAGATCTTGTTGAGCATGAAGTGTCCACAAGAGTTGTTTCTGTTGACCGCATGCGTCTCTTCCCTGGACGCTTGGGGGGGGGGTAGAGGATTCCCGCCTCTGCCCTTCACTTCTAGCAGCAAGAGCTCAGTGCACCTTGGAAGCCGAGATGGTTTTCTTTCTCTTCTCTGGGAAGAAGACGTTGTCCTTGCGCCCTTAATTCCTGAGCTGCTCTTGCTTTCCACTTCTCCAGGGCCACTGACTTACCTGCCATGGAGCCTTTGTGCATTGCAGAGGACTTGAGGAATGGGGGTCTCCTGGGTCAAGGCACTCCAGCTTGGTGCCTGTGGGCGCCACGGTGCCCATCAGTCCTTACCTCGGTGCTTGCTGAACTTTTCATTGTAAAGCAGGCCTTGTTAATGGCTCCCCTTGCTAAATGAGAGGGTTTTGTCCTGGAGGGTGAGGAGGGTGGGTAAACAGCTGGGCTTTCCTTAGTCATTGTGTGGTTCCATTCCGCCTTCAGGATTCCCTTCTTGACAGGAGGTGTGACAGGCTGTTTGGCTCCGCCTCTGGAAGCAGCCGTTTTGGGGTGGTACCCACCATCCCCTCTCAAAATTCCAGAGGTGCCCACAGCCTCGAAAAGGTTGTCCTAGGTCCTGTTTAGTCACACTGGGTCCTGTCTGGAACCCACCCATTGTTCTCCATAGCTGCCTGTTGCGCAAGATGGCATGGCCCTAGAAACACACTTTTGAAAACCATGGCCTTAGAGAGAGTAGCTAGGGCCATGTTACAGCACATTCCTTGGGAGAGCCTAGAGCAGTGGTGGCGAACCTTTTAGAGACCGAGTGCCCAAACTGCAACCCAAAACTCACTTAAGTATTGCAAAGTGCCAACATGGCAATTTAACCCAAACACTGAGGTTTTAGTTTAGAAAAAGCAACTCATACATTAACATCTTTTGTCTTTAAAAAAAACACAATAACAGAGCTTTCAAGGTAAAAGTTTGCATTTGGCATGTTTTTGAACAATCAATGTGATTTTTGCTGTTGTATGCATGCTGATAATTTGTCTAATCTTGGCTTTCCTTTGCAACCTAATTGGGGGGACGGGGACATGCAGATCTGCCCTCACAGAGAGCTTCCCCCTGAACAAGCGTTGGTCGTAAAGGTGCCACTGGACTCTTTGCTCTGCTACCTAATGGGGGGGGGACATGCAGATCAGCGTGGGCAAGGAACGTGGAGAGGGGGTTGGTGAGGCCCTGCTGAGCACTCTGCGCTCAGTGCAGGGAATGAAAGCGGTGTGTGTGTGTGTGGCGGGACCTTGCTAAGCGCCTGGAAAAGCGGAGGGGGGGGACAGGGGCCTTTCCAGCGCTGAACGCTTTAGTGCTGTCCTGGAAATCTGGGGTTGGGACGCAATCGTTCCCTCTAAGCTGTGGAGTCTTGTGAGCAGAAATTCTACTTTGTGAGCTGCTGGCATTAAAGTTTTGAGCAAGCGATTTGGCCACTGCATAAATTAGTTTGCTCTGGAGCCATCCTCCTGAGCGAAGACAAAAATGTGTGAGCCAGAGGCTAAAGAACTGTGAGCTAGCTCACACTAACTCAGCTTAGAGGGAACACTGGCTGGGAGGGCTTTCCAGGGCCTGGAAAGGCGGGGGGGGGGAGGGGATTCACAACTTACCTTGCTTCTTCTGTCTCCTCCCAGGCCGACTGAGGGGAAGGCTGCTGGGAGCAGGGGGTGGGGCTTGCTACATGTCCCCGTCCCCTGGCCTCCTCTCTCCCTGAGCGATGCTCCAGTGAGCTCGGCCCCAACAGAGGCCACCTCTCCTTATGGGTGCTCCCACCGTGGCTGGGGTGATGGCGCGCATGCCCACAGAGAGGGCTCAGGGTGCCCTCTCTGGCACGCGTGCCATGGGTTCGCCACCACCGGCCTAGAGTAAATCTGTCATCATGAAGCAATGGATTCTTTGCATTTCAAGGTGTGAGGATTGCATCTTGCACAAAAGAGCCACAATTTAGGAGGAGGAGGAGAAAAAGAAGAAGATTGGATTTATACCCCACTCTTCACTTGGAGTCTCAGAGTGGCTTATAAAGTCCTTTTCTTTCCCCTCCCCACAACAGACACCATGGGAGGTGGGGCTGAGAGAGCTCTTTCCACAGTAGTCCTTGAGAGAACAGCTCTTATCAGAACTCTGGCTTGCCCAAGGTCATCCAGCAGCTGGAAGTGGAGGAGTGGAGAATCAAACCCGGTTCTCCCAGATTAGAGTCCGCGCACTTAACCACTACACCAGACTGGCTCTCTGTTGCAGAAAATGCACTGAGAGCACCAGTGTCACCCACTAACACCGCTGTCCCTGCTGACCGCCTGTTATACAGGCAGGCACCTTTCTGCCAGTTTTGTTTATGCACCCTGGGCCCAGAATGAGTACTGCATAGCCCTCTGTTTCAGATGGGCGCTTGTGTAGAGGAGTGTGGATTATATATGGTAGCCCCACTTACATTCCGTGTTGCAGTTCAGGGGAGTTGCAGTATTGGCTGTGCGGATGATGATTGGCTGTGTGGTTCTGCTGGACAGATCTCCAAAGCACGCGCTTCAGGCCGCTCACCTGCTGTTGATGCTCACCTTGTGCTTCTGTCCAGCACCTTCCATCGGTAGTGTACTGTTAGTGTTTGCCTTTATGTTAATGCTTGCCAACCTCAGGTTTTCAAAGCTGCTTATATGATTCATTCTGCTGGTGGTCAAAAATATCTCTGCTGCTTCCTGCTCCTTTCGCTGCCGATTTCCTTGCAACCAGTCAGTGACATGGGAAGAAAATGTTCAGTGGAAAATTTTGCAAAACAGAAAATTTCCCAATGGGTGTAGATTTTGTGGAAGATCCCCCCCCACACACACACATGTAAATGTAGTGTCTAACTTTAGTTGTCAGGCCTGTTATGCTGCAAATCAATTATGTTTGTTGGGCTGTTGTGAAACATGGACAAAAACCACTGCTTGTACATGGCCCCGGCTGGTACACTGTGTATTTGCCTTCTTTTGCAAGCATCGCTTAAATATTTAAGTTATTCCAACTTGAATTTGAAAAATTTCCAGTTCAAATTTTCCTGGAAAACCCACACCCCAGCTACCAACTTTATACAGCCCCATTTGCCCTTAGACCTTGTGTGTGAGAAGTCTTTGAATGTTGGAGTGGTTGGAATGTTCATAAACATTCCATCTTGTGCCAAAAGTGGAGCCAGTGTTTTGGGGGCTCTTTCTTATTATTGCCAAAACATAGTTGTCAAAGACAGAGATTTCAAAGAGTGGAACTTGTGCGTTACTTTCTAGAGTTTATATTATTTGGAAGCTAAATAATTAAAGCCATTGTTTTTTCTGCTGTACTCATCTCTGTGTAATAGAGCTTGTGGCTCAACTGAATCTGAAAGTAGGACAGGTCTGTTTCTTTCATACAGTATAGGAATGCATCCATAATAAGCACTACCCTGGAACATCTCAGTGCTCTGGAAAGTGGGGAGAACATATCCATATCCTCCTAGGATATCCTGGGATATCCTAGCTCCTGGCTGGGAGCTCTCAAAGCTCCATATGGGTCAACTAGGTTTCTTCTCAGTTGCTTTGCCTTTGCTGAGGATATGAAGAATGTAAGAGCTGGGTCAGACCAGGGCTTCATCCTCGTCCAGCATTCTCTCTCCCATGGTGGCCAATGGGATGCCCCCTGTTGGGCCACAGAGGCCAGAATGTCCCCCTGCAACTGCCCTGGCATATGGCATTTAGATAGGGTTGGGAAATTCCAGGAGAATTGAGGGTGGGGCCTGGTGAGGGTAGGGTTTGGGGGAGAGGAGGAACCTCAGAGAGGTATAATACTATGGATTCCATCCTCCAAAGCAGCCACTTTCTCCAACTGTCTTTCCTGGGATTCTCCAGGCCCTACCTGGAGGTTGGCAACCCAATATTTAGAAGCACACTGTCTCCAGACGTGAATGCCCCCATCCACCCACCGCAGTTGTTGACAAACCTTTCCTCTGCAAGCATTTCACTGCCCTTTTAAAAGCATGTAAGCCGTGAGGTCTGCCACGTAATTACGCATTGTGGGAA
This sequence comes from Gekko japonicus, assembly GCF_001447785.1. NCBI lineage: Eukaryota > Metazoa > Chordata > Lepidosauria > Squamata > Gekkonidae > Gekko > Gekko japonicus. The sequence continues at coordinate 9,550 of NW_015163238.1, read as the reverse complement.
GAAGTTCTTTCTTCTGTCAGTCTTGACTCTGCTGCCTGTCAATTTTGTTGGGTGACCCTGAGCACTTGTAATTTGGGAGAGGTCGAAACAGTTCCCTGTCTACTTTCTCTGCGTTGTGCATTGCTTTTCTAACCTGAAAAGCACCAAACCCTTTACCCGTCCCTAGTAGGGAAGGGCTGCTGCAGCTCCTTGGCATTTTCATCACCTTTTCCAGCTCTGATGTCCTTTTCTAGATGTGGCAACCGGAATTGTGTGTTGTGTTCTAAACACAGGGGCATGTCACAGATCTATGCAAAGCACTGCAATACTGGTCATTTCATTTTCAGTCCCGTTCTGAATAATCTCTTTTAGGTGCTGCTGCTGCTGCCCAGAATCATTGTCTTCATTGTGCTTCAACCGAAAGGATTCTTTCCTGGTCAGACCACAGCAGTGTGGATGTGAAATTAGGGGTTTCAGACCCTGCATGCATCACTTTATGTTTATTTACACCGACCCTCATTTGCTCCATTCTCAGCCACTCCCCCTGGGTGGAGAGTGCATTGGGGCGGCCATACTCATCCGAGAGTCGTTTCCCTTCAGGGTGCTCCCCGCTCCAAAGATCTCCGGTACTGACTGTGTGGGATCCTGAGGAGAGTGTGGCTGGCTGGCTGGTGCACCAGGAGACAGCCTGCCGAGCCTACTGGAGGTGGCAGCGGGCTGGGCCTTGGAGTTCCCGAGGCTAACAGTTCTCAGGGACTTCAACATCACGCCAACAAGGCCACCTCCAGACAGGCGTCGGACAACTTCCACGGCTGCACTGGGACTCTCCCAGGTTGTATAGGGTCCCACACACCAAGCAGGCCGCACACTGGATCTGATCTTTGGCATGGGGATTGATATGGATCTGATCACCATTGACGGGGTGCCATGGTCAGATCATTATGCCCAGAAAGCCCAGCTGCGCATTCCACCCCCACTCTGTCTAGACGGCAAGCAGGTTTACACTTGCCCGCAAAGAGCAATGGATCCAGTTGGTTTCCAGAATGCTCTGCGGGGTCCTATAGCTCCCAGTGACTCATTAGATGAGCTGGTAGAGGACTGGAATATCCGTGTCTCTGAAGCCGTCAATGAGATCACTCCCCGACGCCCTCTTTGCTCCCACCCCAGGCCAGCCCCGTGGTACACTGTGGAACTTAGGGGGAAGAGGCAGGAACTTAGATGGCTAGAGCGTGTTTGGCGGTAGTCTCGTGATGAAGCTGCAAGAACATCTTATAGCTTGTTTATGAAAACCTATGAGATGGCGGTGAAGGCTGCTAAAAGGGAAATTTTTACAACCTCCATCACATCTGCTAGCTCTCACCCGGCACAATTGTTTGGGACAATTCCATCTTTAACGTCTCTCATGGAGAAAACCCAAAATATTAGCAAATTGGCTATTAGCTGTGAGGCTTTTGCAAGCTTTTTTGCTGATAAAGTCTTGTCACTCTGCTGCGACCTGCCCACCAACACTGATACAGTATGTAGACTGGAGGCCCCTTGGCCGTCTTGGGATTCTGTATTTGATAACTTCAGCTGAATCTTCCAGGCCAACGCTGACAGGATCCTGGGCGCTGTTAGTTGACCACTTGCTTCTTGGACCCATGGCCATCATGGCTGGGGAAAGCCAGTGGTGAGAGAGTACGGGGCTCCCTGGTGGACATTATCAATCTGTCTTGTAGTTCAGGGGTCTATCCAGGGGGATTAAATGAGGCTGTGGTAATGCAGCCCTTGAAGAGACCATCTCTGGATCCTTCCAATTACCGCCCAATCACCGCCAAATCTCGAATCTTTCATTTCTGGGCAAGGTAATTGAAAGAGCAGTGGTGGAACAGCTACAGAGTTTCCTGGAGGGCACTGAGGCTTTGGGCACATTCCAGTCTGGCTTCTGCTGTGGCCATGGGATGGAGAAGGCGTTGGTCACCCTCACGGTTTATCCTCGCAGGCAGATGAATTGAGATGGGTCACCAGTGCTGTTAGATCTGACAGCAGCATTCAACACAGTTGATCATGATCTGTTGACTTACCGCTTTGCCGACACAGGAGTTCGTAGGGTAGCCTTGATGTGGCTTACCTCATTCCTCCATGGCCGGGGACAGAGGGTGGCGCTAGGACAGAAGGTATCACCCCGACCCCCCTAGTATGTGAAGTCCCTCAAGGGGTGAGCCTCTCTCCAATGTTATTTAATATCTGTATGCACCCCCTTGCCAGTTTGGGGTGGGGCTTGTTGCATGTTCCTGCCCCCTGGGCTCTTTACTGCCAGAGCTCTGCTCCTACGGAACTCCTCCGAGCAGCGGGAAGCGCCTCGTGGGTTCTTCCCAGAGGACCCCGTTTTCGCCCGTAATTTCGGAAGGGGCCCGGAATGGATAGCCGGTCGCGTCATCCATCCCACGGGCACCGTCATGTACGATGCGTCGACTGAATGTGGGCAGGTCCTTTGGAGACACATTGACCAACTCTGATGGCGCATGCTCCCAGAACACCCAAGCACGCAGGTTCCTGAGCAGCGGGCCAACCCAGAAGTGAGCACCCAAGATGCCCCAGCGCAGGACCTTCCCACTGAGGAGTGTCAGAAATTTGGCCACGTCCCCACGGCGGCTGCCAAGGAGGCCCCAACAGCCGACTCTTATACACCAGAGGTGACCGCACCACCATCACGTCCCAGTACAATGGATGGGGCCCCGGAGGTCCACTAGAGAACGGCGGGCCCCGTCGTACTTAAAGGACTATGTGACCTAGGTTAGGTCTGAACTATGGGGGGAGGGATGTTATGTCCGCTGACCGCCACCAGGGGCTAGCGAATACTCCCGAGCTTGACTCTGTATGAACAATGGGGACTAGGCTCCTAGTCTCTCCACTTGGGAACCAATAGGACCATGGCGGGAGATTTGAGCCCACCAACGGGACCTAGGGGGGTGTCCCCAGGTGTGTATATAGTTGGCCAGCCGGCCAGTAGTTGTTGTCTTTGTTGTGTACGAGTAAACCATGCTGATTACTGCATCCGTCTCTGTGGTTTCTACATGCGTCTAACCCACTACACTTCAAAGGTTGTTAATCGCTCTGAGCCCCATTTGGGGGGAGGCCGCTATATAAATCAAATAAATAAAAATAATAATTTTGGAGCTCTTCGCATTCTTTGTTTTTTGCCTGCCCATGTAATTTGTGTAAAATGGAATTGTTCCCCGGGGGGTGTTAATAGAAGGGGCTGGTTTGTAATTTTAATGTCGGTAAACATTTTCATTGGTTTTATTGCATTGGTAGTTTTTACGGGTTATGTTCTTTTTAGAGCTTTGCTTTTTAATTTTGTAATCTGTCTGGAGTCTCAGAGAAGGAGGCGGCTGATAAATGAAGGAAGGAAGGAAATAAACCGAAACTTGGCCACTGTGTCGATCACCATCAAGTTCAGAAAACCGATGCACAGTTTCAGTGGCACTGGGCCTCATACAGTTCCACCCTGCTGGTTACTTCCCTCCACTGGAGGTAGATCAAGATGGGCAGTCTGTCTGTAGCAGTAGAAAAGAGCAAAAGTCCAGGAGCACCTCAAAGACTGACAACATTTGTGGCAGGGGAGGAGCTCTCCACTGGGAAACCTGTGGTGAGGGTCTTTGTCAAAAGCTTTCTGGAAGTTTCTGGAAGTCATTTCTGCTGGTTCAGCCGTAGGAGAAGCCCTGCTGGTTCTTTGGGGCTTTTTCTTCTGTATGCTTCAGAATTCTGTCTTCAGTAATGGCTTCTACTGACGTACCTGGAATAGATGTCAGGTGAACTGGACTGTAGTTTACCTAGCCCCCCTCTGGGTCTTTTAGAAAATCAGCTGCATTTGCTACTTTCCAGTTCTCTGTCGGGAGGCTGGTTTAAGCGATGTTGCATACAATTGCTAGAAGGTAAACTATTCCACATCCCTTAAGGACTCTTGGGTGTTATGTGCTAGACGTGGTGACTTTTTATTTTGGTCTTTAGCTCCAGAATTGGCAGCTTTGATGGGCTCAGTTCTTCAGACACCCTCCCTACAAGTAGCATGCTTGGGGCTCAGACTCTTGAGTGGTCTGTCTGTATGTTCACGTGGGGTCTGGGGATCTTGTTTGAGGGTTGTGTTGTAAGTTATGACCTTTAAAGCCCTTTATGGTCTGGGGCCTGTCTACTTGCGGGACCGCCTTTCCCCGTACGTTCCCCCGAGAGCACTGAGATCTGAGTCACAAGACCGATTAGTCCTCCCTGGCCCTAGGGACGCCAAATTAACATCCACCAGAACCAGGGCGTTCTCCTTAGTAGCACCAACCCTATGGAACCAGCTCCCCTACGAGATCCGCGCCCTCCGAGATCTTCACCAGTTCCGGAGGGCGGTGAAGACGGAGTTATTCCGCCAAGCATTCAACAACTTG
>NW_015163238.1:2357-2490 GCF_001447785.1 Gekko japonicus | reverse complement strand
TTTGAAATGTTTAAATGTGCATGAACTTTCAGTATATGGACTGAAAACTTCATTTTCCTCTTGAGAGTTCTGGCACCTCTTTTTCCCAGAAAAAAGAGAAAGAGAAAAAGCCCTGCCCCTAAGTAATGGGGAG
>NW_015163238.1:0-2126 GCF_001447785.1 Gekko japonicus | reverse complement strand
AAAAAAAAATGGTTTAGGTTTTTAGCATTTTAGCTGAATGTACTTAGTTTCATAAGGCAAGTCATGATTTTTACCGTCTTTGGTCTGGACAATCCCCCTCCCCCTGCGTAGCCACCACCACTTCTCACTGGGGAGATGTTTTCAGTTTGGACTCTTTGCTAAAAAAAAAAATGGTTTAGGTTTTTAGCATTTTAGCTGAATGTACTTAGTTTCATAAGGCAAGTCATGATTTTTACCGTCTTTGGTCTGGACAATCCCCCTCCCCCTGCGTAGCCACCACCACTTCTCACTGGGGAGATGTTTTCAGTTTGGACTCTTTGCATGTGTGAATGGAATCCGATATCACAAACAGAACATAACACTTCCGTTCAGTGGGCCTAGTTCAGACACTCAGCTCCAGTGCACCAAAGCCTGTGCCACGGATAATGTGGTATCACAAGACATGGCTTCTTTTGTTGTTACCTGTTTCTCAGTGATCCAGTGATGAGGGAGAGCTTCATATGTGCCTTCACAAAACGTATGCTCCACCTTCCTGCCCTCATCAGGGCCACCAAGGCAGCTGACGAATTGAAAACATGCCTAATAAAACCACATCTTAAAATCTATTAAAACAAAAAAGCCCATACTGTTAAAACAATTAAAACCAGAGCTAAAATACACATACAAAAACATTGAAAGCATCGGGCAGCAAGGAGGGATCACTGAGAAAACTCCAAACAAGAGTTTTCACCTGCTGATAGATCAAGATGGGTAGTCATGTTAGTCTGTCTGTAGCAGAAGAAAAGACCAAGCGTCCAGGTGCACCTGAAAGATTGACAAGATTTGTGGCAGGAGCTTTTGTGACTCACTGCTCATTCATGAAAGCTCATCCCCTGCCACAAATGTTAGTCTTTAAGGCTCTTGTTCTTTTCACCTACTGATAGAAGATGGCAACAGAAGGGGTCTGTTGAGTCACACACTCAGACACATGTGTGTGCCAACCCTAGGAGACCATCTAGTCTTCAGAGTTCTGCACATGTTGAGAGCCAGTTTGGTGTAGTGGTTAAGAGCACGGACTCTAATCTGGGAGAACCGGGTTTGATTCCCCACTCCTCCATATGCAGCCAGCTGGTGTGACCTTGGGTCAGTCATAAGTTCTGTCAGAGCTGTTCTCTCAAGAACAGTTCTTGGGAGAGCTCTCTCAGCCTCACCTACCTCACAGGGTGTCTGTTGTGGGGTGAGGAAGGGAAAGGGATTGTAAGCCACTCTGAGACTCCTTCAGGTAGTGAAGGGCGGGGCATAAATCCAGCCTCCTCCTCCTATCCAGCTGTAAGACACTGCTGGCTGAAGCTACAAGGGGAGCTGGGTGCAGAGCTAACACATGCCAAGGATGACCAGTTGAGCGGCTCATGTAAAACTGAGAGTGGGTTATCAGTAGGGGTTTAACGGCCCTTTATGCCTTCACAAATGTCTTCTAATAACCATGTAAAGCCGTTCGTCGTGTTCCTCTAGTATAGACTGCAGGCAGATGGAACACTTATATCTGCTTTGGATTTCTCCATCTTCTGCAACGTGTGAATGGAGTGAGTTTATATTTGAGAATCATACGCCACAAATGACAGAACACCGACTCACCTGTACAGGAGCAGAGAAGCGTCTTTCAGTCCGTGCAGATCGCCTGTACCCTGAGATCCATGGAGATAAAAATGAAACTTCAGAAGCGAGAACTCTTCTGAGCTTTCAGAGGGAGAAGTTTGCCAGCAGTGTTTTGAAAGATGTATTGTTGGAATGACATGCCATGGGATTTGTGTGGCTAATTTTGTCCTGTAATCGTGATGCTTACCGCGTGTGTCTAAAGGAGTACATTATGGAATGAACCAATGTTATTCTGAAGTTTAACTCAAGGGAAATCTTTTTTTTGCCATTAGTAAATCTTTTTTTTTTTTTTTTGCTGTTAAATTGCGACTGACTTATGCCAACCCTGTTGGGCTTTCAAGGCAAAAAACATTCAGAGGTGGCTGCTGTCTCCTGTCTCTGTGTAGCAACCATGGACTTTCTCGGTCCCCCATCTAAATACTAACCTGGGCCGAGCCTGCTTAGCTTCCGAGTTCCGATGAAATCGGGCTCGCCTGGGCCATTCTGGTCAG
>NW_015163237.1:47757-66972 GCF_001447785.1 Gekko japonicus | reverse complement strand
TATAGAGGAGTCTCTTGTTGGATATTTTCTACTATCGTCAAATTGTGCTTTGAATTTGCAAACAGTGTGTCTTGAATTGTGACCACCAATTCTATTGTATCTTCAATTTGTTGATATTGTGTTGCCATAGACTGATGTCTACTGTTTACTTGTGAAAGTTGTATATCCTTTGATGGTCTACCCTTGCGGTTTATATTTTTGCATAGACTAGTAGCTGGCACAAAGAAAGGGGTTGAAGAAAGGAATCATCAGGCTCTTGGTTATGCTAAGGAGTCTGACTGAATTACAGGGTAACAGTTTACGATCTCACACCCTGCTGCCAGATCATATCCCAAAGGGACAGAGATTGCTTGGAGTCAAATGGCTAGAAAGTAAACTCTTCCTTTGGGGGCAAGAAGATCCAGATGAACTCTAGGTGGGACAGACCACCACCCCCTATATGGGGGTGGTGGACAGACTCCCCAACATAGATTATAAAAGTTGAGGACACAAGGAAGAGACTCTCTTCCTCTCTCTTACACTTATTCTTCCATTTGGGGTAGCTCTTGGTTTGGGAGCAGAAGCCATGATGAAATAAGCTTTTATCTGGGGACTCAGTCTTCTCCACAAAGCCAGGGTCAGTGCAGAAAACACCCACCCGTGACAAGTAAAGTTACACTCTCTCTCATATTACAGATATTTCATCTCAACACTCGTAATATCTGTGCATTGTAAGTTTGAAAGTTTAGCAACATCTGTATTGTAATAAGAAATAATAGTGAGTGGTATTAACTTTGTACACCTATTGTCACGATTATTGCATTGTTGAACTTATTATCAATAAATATTACATAGTTAAAAAATAAAAAAGCAATACAATACAATCTATTTCAAAGTAAATTCAACACAGCAACATCCTAGGATTCCATCCCTTTATCTCTAGCTAATTCCTCTTCTGCTGCCCTTTTACAGATCTTACAAGTTGCCTTTCCTATCATCCAAGCCACTGTGAATCCAGCCCCCATGGCCTCAGCCCCACCATCCATAGATGTGGAAGAAGTAGTCACATGTCCCATCTGCCTGGGGTGCCTGACAGAGCCTGTGGTCCTGGACTGTGGGCACAGCTTCTGTCAGGGCTGCATCACCAACTACTGTGAGAAATGGGAAGCACTGGGGGGCTTGGAGTGTCCCACCTGCAAATTCAAGATCCGGAAAGGGAATTTCCGTCGAAACTGGCAGCTGGCACACCTACTAGAAAAAATGAAACAGTTGCCACTAAGTTCAGGGGGGAAAGATCGTTGCTTGAAACACAAGGAAAAACTCCACCTCTTCTGCAAAGAGGATGAACAATTGGTGTGTTTTTTCTGTGAGCGATCCCCAGAACACCGAGGACACAAAATACTCCTCCTGGAAGAGGCTGCTCAGCAATACAAGGTAGGGACTCATCTGGATCCTGGCTGGTGGAACCCTTCCATTCTCTGGGGTGGAGAAGATGCACTTCCCTCCCAATATAGCAGGAGAGGGGCTCTCCCTCCAGGGCCGAAGCTTTCACTTGTAAGGAGGGACAAGGTGCCAATGCGGGGTTTTTTTCTCCTTTTTACAGTGAGTGTTTGGGCCATACTGAAAACAAAAGTAAGACCAACCCACTTTCTCTGTTTAATCAAGGTCATTTTATTACCACAAGGTCAAGATATTAGTTACTTGGCTTACTGCAGTACACTCTTTTGTGCCAATCTTTGCAAAGCAACAGAATACAGCAACAAGAAGACTCAAATATTTGTTTGGGCCAACCCGAAGTTTTACAAGAGGAAAGGGGGAGGTGGGGGGAGAACAACAGTCAAAGGGTGGATAAAAACATGGGTGGAGGGAGGAAAAAGACAACAGCTAGACTAAGGGTAGTCCCCTCCTGGCCTGCATTCCAAACAGCCAGAACATTTTGTTCCATACATGAGGCTGGTTCTACACCAAAGCACTTGAAGTGACCCCTTGAAGCGCTAGCAGAATGCTAGGATTTGGCATACTCCTTGTCAGTGTTCCCTCTAAGCTGAGTTAGTGTGAGCTAGCTCACAGTTTTCTAGCCTCCGGCTCATATATTTTTGTCTCAGCTCAGGAAGGATGGCTCCAGAGCAAACTAATTTATGCAATAGCCAAATCACTCACTCACAATTTTAATGCCAGTAGCTCACAAAGTAGAATCTTTGCTCATAAGACTCCACAGCTTAGGGGGAGCATTGCTCCTTGTGTGTCTGTCCAAGCTCTGGCCGAGGAAGGGCTGTGGCTCAGTGGTAGAGCCTCTGCTTGGCACCAAAAGTACATTGTTCAGGCCATGGGCAACTCCCCCTTCAGTCCAAGAAGATTTGTTGTTGTTGTTGTTCAGTTGCACAGACTCTTTGCGACCCCATGAACTAGATTAAGCCAGGCCTTCCTGTCTTCCGCCGTCCTCTGAAGTTTGCTCAGTTTCATGTTTGTTGCATCTATGACACTGTCTAACCATCTCATCCTTTGCCGTCCCCATCTTCTTTGACCTTCCATCTTTCCCAGCATCAGGGTCTTCTCCAGTGAGTGCTCCCTTCTCATTTGGTGGCCAAAGTATTTGAGCTTCAGTTTCATTATCTGGCCTTCCAGGGAACAGTCAGGGTTGATTTCTTTTAGGATTGACTGATTTGATCTTCTTGCAGTCCAAGGGACTCTCAAGAGTCTTCTCCAGCACCATAGTTCAAAAGAATCTATTCTTCTGCGCTCGGCCTTCCTTATAGTCCAACTCTCGCAGCCATACATGACTACTGGGAATACCATTGCTTTGACCATGCGGACTTTTGTTGGCAGGGTGATGTCTCTACTTTTTATCATGCTGTTTAGGTTCGCCATCGCTTTCCTCCCAAGGAGCAGGCGTCTTTTAATTTCATGGCTGCAGTCACAGTCTGCGGTGATCTGGGATCCCAGGAACGTGAAGTCTGTCACTACTTCCACGACTTCCCCTTCTATTTGCCAAGGAGTGATGGGGCCGGATGCCATGATCTTAGTTTTTTTGATGTTGAGCTTCAAGCCCACTTTTGCGCTCTCCTCTTTTACCCTGAGCAAGAGGCTCTTTAGGTCCTCTTCACTTTCTGCCATTAGAGTGGTATCGTCTGCATATCTGAGGTTGTTGATCTTTTCCCCAGCAATCTTAATTCCCGCTTGTGATTCATCCAGGCCAGCATTTCGCATGATGTACTCTGCATATATATTAAATAAGCAAGGTGACAGTATACATCCTTGTCGTACTCCTTTTCCTATGCTGAACCAATCAGTTGTTCCGTATCCGGTTCTAACTGTCGCTTCTTGGCCCTTATACAGGTTTCTCAAGAGACATGTGAGGTGGTCTGGTACTCCCATCTCTTTAAGGACCTGCCATAGTTTGTTGTGATCCACACAGTCAAAGGCTTTAGCATAGTCAATGAAGCAGAAGTAGATGTTTTTCTGGTACTCTCTTGCTTTCTCCATAATCCAGCGAATGTTGGCAATATGATCTCTCGTTCCTCTACCTCTTCGAAACCCAGCTTGTACTTCTGGCAGTTCTCTATCCATGTACTGTTGAAGCCTAGCTTGTAGGATCTTGAGCATGACCTTGCTAGTGTGTGATATGAGTGCAATTGTGCGATAGTTTGAACATTCCTTGGCATTGCCCTTCTTTGGGATTGGAATGTATACTGACCTTTTCCAATCCTGTGGCCACTGTTGCGTTTTCCAAATCTGCTGGCAAATTGAGTGCAGCACTTTAACAGCAGCATCTTTTAAGACTTTGAATAGCTCAGCTGGGATACCACCACCTCCACTAGCTTTGTTGTTAGTAAGTTAGTCAGTTGCAAAAGCAAGCCGGAAGTGAAGTGGAAGTGAAACCAGAAGTTCCTTCTTCCTCAAAGTGCTAAGGAAACAAGCACTTTATAAGATTAGTTCCCCTGATGTACATCTATGGGTGCAGTCATGCAGCGGTGACAAGGCACATGTTGGGCACATCGTGTAGTTAGGCCCTCTTTTTATTGAAAGAACAGTTTTCATTGGTATATATAGTAAGCCTTTAAAATTTATCCGGAATGTTTGCTTTCTCCTCAGGATCAGATCCACAGATGCCTGGAGACCGTGAAGAACGAGAGACAGAAAATTCTGGCCTATAAAGCAGATGCTGAAAAGGAAAGCCAAGACCTGCTTGTAAGCATCATTATTACTGACAAGAACTAAACAAGAACAGAAAGTATTATCAGGGAAAACAGAATATAAAATGCCCTGCTCCCCATCAGTTAAGAACTTAAGACAAGCCATGTTGAATCAGGCCAATGACCCATCCAGCCCAACACTCTTTGTCACACAGTGTCCAAAACCCAGGTGCCATCAGGAGGTCCACCAGCGGGGCCAGAACTCCAGAAGCCTTGCCGCTTTTGCCCCCCCCCCCCGCACCAACAATACAGAGCATCACTGCTCCAGACCTTCTGGCTAATAGTCACTGATGGACCTCTGGCTCCATATGTTTATCCAGTTCCCTCTTGAAGCTTATCTATATGCTTGTAACTGCCACCACCTTGAGGCAATGAATTCCATGTGTTAATTAATTACTCTTTGGGTGAAGAAGTACTTCCTTTTACCTGTTCTAAGCTTAAAAGTAAACATTTCCCTTGCTCGAAAGCCAGTCAAACCTGACTCTAGGGTTGTGGTGCTCATCTCCGTTTCCAAGCCGAAGAGCCAGCGCTGTCCGAAGATGTTTCCATGGTCATGTGGCTGGCATGACTGGATGCCGAGACACAAGGAATGCTGTTACCTTCCCACCAAAGCGGTACCTATTTATCTACTTGCAATTTCTTGCTTTTGAACTGCTATGTTGGCTGGAGCTGGGACCAGTGACAGGAGCAGTACTCGGATCTCGAACTGCTGAACTACCAACCTTCTGGCCTGCAGTTCAGTGTCTTAACCACTGAGCCACCACGACTCATTAATTTCACTGAGTACCCACAAGTTCTTGTATTGTGAGAAAGGGAGAAAAGTACTTCTTTCTCTATCCCATGCAAAATTTTGTGAACCTCTGTCATGTCACCCCTCAATCATCATTTTTCCAAGCTAAAGAGCCCTAACCTCTTTAACCTTTCTTCATATGGAATGTGTTCCATCACCTTAATAATTTTAGTTGCCCTTTTCTGCAGTTTTTCCAATGCTGTAATATCTTTTTTGAAGTGCGGTGACCAGAACTGTACACAATATTTCAAATGAGGCCACACCATCGATTTATACAGGGGCATTATGATACTGGCTGATTTGTTTTCAACCCCCTTCCTAATAATCTCCAGCCTAGGATTTGCACACCGGGTAGACATATTCAATGAGTTAACTACCATGGCTACAATATCTCTGTAGTCAGTCTCCACCAGTTCGGATCCCATCAATGTATATTTATAGTTAGGATTTTTGGCTCCAATGTGCATCACCTTGCACTTGCCTATGTTGAACCTCATTTGCCACACTGTTGCCCACTCACCCAGCCTTGACAGATCCCTTTGGTGCACCTCTCATTCCTCCCTGGTTCTCACCTCCCTGAGCATCTTAGTGTCATCTGCAAACTTAGCCACTTCACTGCTTACTCTCAACTCCAAATCATTAATGAACAAGTGAAAAAAACACCAGACCTAGTACCAAGCACTGCGATACCCCACTGCTTACCACCTTCCACTGTGAAAACTGCCCATTTAGACTCATTCCCTGTTTCCTGTTAATTAACCAGTTTTTAATACACAAGAGGACTTGTCCTCTTATCCCATGACTGCTGAGTTTACTTAGGAGCCCTTGATGAGGAATTTTATCAAAGGCTTTCTGGAAGTCTAGGTAAACAATGTCTATGGGGTCACCATTGTCCACATGTTTGTTCACCCCTTCAAAGAACTCTAAAAGATTAGTGAGACAAGATGGTCCTTTACAGAATCCATGCTGAGTCTGCCTCAATAGTTTTTGTTCATTAATGTCTTTCCTTAATAACAGTTTCCACCAACTATGCCGGTATCAACGTCAGACTGACTGGCCTGTAATTTCGTGGATCTCTTCCGGAACCCTTTTTAAAGATGGGAGTGACATTAGCTACCTTCTAGTCCTCAGAAATGGAGGCAGATTTTAGTGATATATTGCATATTTTTGTCAGGAGATCCGCAAGTTCACATTGGAGTTCTTTCAGAACTCTTGGATGTATGCCATCTGGGCCTGATGATTTGTCAGTTTTTAAATTTGTCCTTCAAGTGTAGGACCTCCTCTCTTGGCACCTCAATCCAACTCAGATCTTTCAACACCCTTTCTGATATTGGTGGTTCTGGACTGGGCAAGCACCTCCCATCTTCTACAGTGAAGACAAAGGCAAAAAAATGCATTAATCTCCTCTGCCATTTCCCTATCATCCTTCAGTAATCCTTTAACCCCTTGGTTATCCAATGGCCCCACTGACTCCCTGGCTGGTGTTTGCTACTAACATATTTGAAGATTTTTTTATTGTTGGTCTTTATGCTTTTGTATCATCATCATCAGCAGCATTTATTGGACTTATGGATCACCCAATCCCAGCTACTGCAGGGCTCTGGGCAATGTATAATGACGATAAAAACATCAAACATAGAATAAAATATCTGAATAACATTAATACTACATATCTAAAAGACTCAGATGGTGAGTGCCAATTATTTTCAGTTACAGACTGCCGACCACTTCACGGGTGGGGGGGAAGAGGGGTAGGGTGAATACAGAGAGCAGAAGAGGGTGCCAGCCAAGTTGGTAACCATTGTTGTCCTCAGCCAAAGGCCTGGCGGAACATCTCTGCCTTACAGCCCCTGCGGAATTGCATAAGATCCCACAAGGCTAGTCAAGATATAAAGACACAGCACAGTGCAGTTAACGCTCGCCTTAACATAACGAAACCTTCACTAAGGAATGTATTATTCTTCGATTTTCTAATCTTCTAACGTTACATGAATTCAAGGTTATACCCCTCATATCCCAAAATCCTATGGCTTTCAGCAAGTTTTCGAGATTAGAAAAATAGTAGTTATTCAAATGTTCATAACAAATACTGTATTAATTGTGAATCTAACCAATCTTTCAATTTTCTGTTAAAATTGAAGTAGTTATAACTTATCTTAATGGTTGTATGAATTGCAAGACTTCAATAAAAAATTGTTGAGAGAAAAAAAAAAGATCCCACAAGGCCCTGATGTTGTTTGGCAGAGAGTTCCACCAGGTTGGGGCCCAGACCGAAAAGGCCCTGGCCATGGTTGAGGACAACTGAATGTCTTTGGAGCCGGGGACCACAAGAAAATTGCTCTCCAAGGTGCGTAATGCTCTCCCGGGGACATAACAGAGGAGACAGTCCCATAGATACGTCGGTCCCTGACTGCTCAAGGCCTTGAAGGTCAACACCAGAACCTTGAATTTGACTCTGTACTCCACTGGAAGCCAGTGTAGCTGGCACAGCACCAGTTGTATGTGTGCCATCCATGATGTTCCTGTCAGGACTCACACCGCTGCATTCTGGATCAGCTGGAGCTTCAGGCTCAGTCTCAAGGGCAGGCCAATGCAGAGTGAGTTACAGTAGTGTAGCCTGGAGGTAACCGTTGCATGGATTTCCGTGGCTAGGTCAGGGCATGACAGGAAAAGGGACAATTGGCGAACCTAGCACAGATGGAATAAACTCCAGCCTGGCAATATGCGTGACTTTGGCCTCCATATTCAAGGAGGTATCCAAGATCACTCCCAAGCTCTTGACAGACTGTGCTGGTGTTAGTGGTGCCCCATCAAGAGCGGGATGTCCCAAACTCCTCCCCTCCACCACAGAACCTCCATCTTAGTTGGATTCAGTCTCAACCTGCTCAGTTTCAACCACCCAACCACAGCCTCCATACCTGCAGCCCAATTCTGAGGAGCAGTACCTGGAAGGCCATCCAATAACAGATACAGCTGGGTGTCATCAGCCTACTGGTGACACCCGAGCCCAAAACTTCGCACCAGCAGGGCAAGGGGATGCATGTAGATGTTGAATAACATCGGGGAGAGAAACTCCCCCTGAGGGACCCTACATGTTAAGTGGTGTCTGGAGGACACATTCTCTCCCACTGCCACCCTCTGTCCCCTCTGTCCCTGACCTGGTTCTCTGGTTCAAGCCAGAGTTTTCTGATGTCTGATGACTCCTTGCAGTGTCAAGCCACTTCCGCTTGAAAGCCTAAGGCTTCCGCTTTTCATCCGCCATCTTTTTTAGCGTTGGCGATATGCGCATAGGCTGAGCTCCGCTCCTGCATTAATAAAACCAAAGTTTAAATGGTGACTCATTTTAGCATTTAGATGAGTTCAGGATCTCACTGAGGCCAGTTTCATGTCAAAAGTTTAAAGGGAAGTGTTCTGTTACAGCGGAAAGCTGTGATTCACCCTAGTTGTTCTGTGCATGCGTGAAGATTTCAATGCCTATGCGCATGTGCAAACTGAGGCGGAAAAACTGCCAACACACTCTCCCACGTGTCGGTAGTGTAGATGCCGGGGAGCGATGAGACTGCACTGTGAGGGAGGTAAGTGTGATCACAATTATCCAGATCAAACCACTCTCAGCACGCCATCTGATGTACTTATTTTTCCTGGAGTTTTTTTTCTTTTACAAAATACAGCCTTAGGAGTTGAAACCTGGATCACTAAATAGAGGGAGAGGGTCTTCTTAACCCTTTTCAGTCCAGAAATTCTTCTCAAAAAATTATTCCCCCCCCCACACACACAGGGGGAATCAATTTTAGTGGAGAAACATCAGAGGTGGAAGAGTTAAGAAGTTCCATCAGCTTCCACTACCTGGCTCCCAGCGGGTGGGGGGGTGCCTCTCTATCTTGGGACCTTTTCGGCACACACGCAAAGCATGCATACCCTGATGACATCACCCGGAAGTGATGTCATCATGCAGAGCACTTTGCAGGGGGATGTTCTATCATCTTCTCGTTTTCTCATTTTCTCAAATGATACGTCCCCCCACAACATGCACTGCACGTTGACGTCGCCTCCAGGTGCACCAGACACGGTGCGAACGAGGCACTTTGGGGGCGGGATTCCCCCGCCAGAAGGAACGGGGCCAGCAGATCTGGGGGCCTGAAAGCAGGCAAACCCCGCCCCCATTGGAGGAATGGCAACCCTAGCTTCCACTGTTCTTTGCAGCATTTGGCCAAAGGGGAAAAAATAATGGGGTGGAGAAGCTTATACCTGACTGGACATCGCATGAAGGT
The DNA here is from genome assembly GCF_001447785.1 of Gekko japonicus. NCBI lineage: Eukaryota > Metazoa > Chordata > Lepidosauria > Squamata > Gekkonidae > Gekko > Gekko japonicus. The sequence goes on along the minus strand of NW_015163237.1, from coordinate 57,739 downwards.
TGGTGCCTTTCAAGCAGTCTCTTGTGGAAGGTTTTTCCCTGCCAAGGGATTACACAAGGGCTTTGCGTCAGACAGGTGATGAGAGTTTTGTGCCTCCCACACAAACACTGGCTCTTTTCTGCTGGCAGCAGGCCTGTAGCTACAGTGGGGCCTCCCGGGGCCTGGCCCCCTGACTTCTTCCCAAGGCCCCCTGACTTTTGGGGAGAAGCTGGGGGAGGCCATGCGTGCCTTTCGTTCCAAATTCACGGCTTGGAGTGCAGGCGCATGTGGCCCTCCTGGCTTCTCCTTCAAAGCATTTTAAAGAGACCCTTTAAATGCTGGGAGGAGGGAGAAGCAGGGCAGCATGCGGGGATCGCATGTGAACTTTAGTGCCCCCTGACTTTTTAAAAGCCCCCCCCACTAAAATATCCTGGCTATGGGCCTGGCTGGCAGTCAAAACAGGCGGGAAGATGCTGTCTCAGGGGCCCCTCCCCCACACACCATTTTTGTATTTCCAAATAGGGTTGCCAGCTCCAGGCTCAGAAATTCCCAAAGATTTGGGAGTGGAGCCTGGGGAGGGCAGAGAGTCCACCCTCCGAAGCATCCATTTTCTCCTGGGGACCTGACCTCTGCAGTCTGGAGATGAGCCGTAACTCTAGGGGATCCCCAGGTCCCACCTGGAGGCTGGCGTCCCTATCTGCGAACCACGCAATGGACTTGCTGTTCTCTCCATTGTACTACTAATGTGTAGACATGTTAAGTAACGTGATTTTAACAAGCCCTGACTCTCCGAAAAGCCACACATGCTCTTTCTATCAGAATCCTCACAACCAACCTCTTGACCTTACAAGGACCAACCACATTCCTCACTTGGGTTTTCTCTTCTTTTTTCTATCTCCCACTTGTAGAAACGGACCGAATTGGAAAGAGAAGATACAGTGGCTTGGTTTGATTCCCCACTCCTCCACAGGCAGCTGCTGGTGTGACCTTGGGTCAGCCACAGTTCTCTCAGAGCTGTTCTCTCATTATCAGTTCTCAAAAGAGCTCTCTCAGCCCCACCTGCCTCACAGGGTGTCTGTTGTGGGAAGGGAAAGGGAAAGGAGACTGTAAACCACTCTGAAACTCCTTTGGGTAGTGAAGGGCGGGTATAAATCCAGTCTCTTCTCTTCTTCACATATTGAAGTTCTGAAGGTAGGAAAGAGCCCTCTGACCCCTTTAGCTGCACAAGAGAAGGGCTCAGTTTGTGGAAGGGATAACATTGATTTGATTGTGCCTAGGAACATACAAGAGATTGAGGTCAGGGTGCTCACTAACGTGAGGCCTGTGTGGGATTAAGGTTAGTAACTAACGTTGACAGAATCAGTTGCCCTGTTCCTTTGCTGCTGATTTCTCTCCAAGTGTCTCCCACTTAGGCCCCTTAGCCTCAATGTCCCACTTCACCTTGAATGTCTGAAATATTTTTGTGACTTAGGAAATAACAATTTGGGAACCATATTGGAGTAGACCTGGTGGAACTCTCTGTCAAATAACATCAGGGCCCTGTGGGAGCTCATGCCATTCCGCAGGGCCTGCAAGGCAGAGATGTTCTGCCAGGTGTTCGGTTGAGGACAGCAATGGTTGACGTCATGGCTGGCACCCTACCTGGGACCCCGGTTCCTGTGGAGCCTATCCCACTGTACAGGCGAAGCACTCACACACCAGGTGAGAGGGAACTGCACACACAAAAAATTGCCACTTGCTTTTAATTATTGTATAATGCTAGATAAGGTTTTTAATCAGGGTTCTTTTTGTAGCAGGAACTCCTTTGCATATTAGGCAACACACCTGTAATGTAGCCACTCCTCCAAGAGCTTACTGAGCTCGTCTTACAGGGGCTACTGTAAACTCTTGGAGGATTGGCTACATTAGAGGTGTGTCGGCTAATATGTAAAGGAGTTCCTGCTACAAAAAGAGACCTGGACTTTTTATATGTTTCTATGGTTTTAGAATGTTGTACATCGCCTAGAGCCCCACAGCTGTGGGGATTAGGTGAATAACAATAATAACAACAACAACAACAACAACAACAATACATAATTTTACTCACCCTTCACTCGCACACTCTCAGAGCTCTTACACTCTGACAGTGCAACCAACAGACTGTCCGTTAAGAAAACAAATAATGCACACTTAAACCAAATTAAAAATCAACACAAAACATTGTAAAACCAGCCAATAAAACAGCCATAATAAAATTAGGATAAAGCAGTACTATGAAACAATAGTCAGCTCTGATTAAAAAATTTTTTTTTACTTTAAGCAGTACTGCTGTAACTCAGCAAAGGCAACATTATCATTATTGGGCAGTTCTCAGATTTCCAGGGCAGGATGGGGAAAAAAGATACCAACAACAACAGATCCAAAGGTCTGGACAAAGTCAGATGTTTCAAACAGGCACTGAAAATTCAAATGGCTCCAAGAAGACCATTAGAGAAGGAGGCAGAGCTGTGCAGGTTTGACATAAACAGGACATCCCTTTCAGGGATCCCTCCCTCCTACACACTCCTGCCTCTTTCAGGCCTGGACCAGGCAAGGACCTTAACAGACTGCTATGACTCTGGTTCTAGGGCAGGGTTGTCAACTTTCAGGTGGTGTTTGGAGATCTCCTGGGATTACAACTGATCTGCAGGCAAAAGAGATCCGTTCATCTGAAGAAAACGGACACCTTGGAAGGTGGAGTCTATGGCATTATATCACCCTCCCCCCCTAAACCCTGCTCTCCTCAGGCTTCACCCCCAAAATCTCCAGTTATTTTCCAACCCAGACCTGGCAATCCTATTCTAGGGATCGCTTCAGTCAGCATGTGTCCTGAATTAATATTAATGTTCCAAACCTGGTGCAGTGGAAAACTTCTATGTGGATGTAGCGCTAGCATGGTCCATGGCAGGCATTGAATTTTCTCTTCTTTCTCCCCTCCAGGATGTCAGAAGTACTTTGCAGGGGTAAGTAGATCTCACTCATTTCCCTTCTTGGTGATGGAAAGGGTCTGTAGTATGAGAAGTATGTGGCCCTCAGGTAGGGTTCCAAGTCCCCTCTGGCCACTGGCAGGGAGAAGGGGGGGTAGGATTCTCAGCTCCAGGTTGGGACACTCCTGGAGAGTTGGAGGTGGATCCTGGAGAGGACAGGGATCTCAGTAGGGCACAGTGCTACAAAATCCACCCTCCAAAGCATCTTGGTAGCCTTCAGGTGAGCTATAATTCTGGGGGTTCCCCTGGTCCCACCAGGAGGCTGGCATCCCTACCATCAAGCTTCAGAAGACAGGATGTAGGACTCCAGATCCTTCAATGTTTCACATGGAAATTCATTTATTTAAATATATTTATTTATCTCTATATATAATAATTGTCATTTGGGGGTGGCCCTTTCCAAGCATTCCATTGGTTGTGCAATGCGCTCCCTCAGCCATTGGCCCATCAGCCACCACTCAAGAGTACTCACGTGCCATTGGCCGGGTGCTGAGTCTGCTCCTCTTCCCCGCCCACTCTGACTGCAGCCACTGTTACCTGGCAGAATAACTGGCAGACAGTTTTCTCTCTTGATGAAGACACTTCTCCTCCTTGCCTCCTGTGTGGGACCAACTTTTTCCTCGGTGGCCGTGGGTAGGTGTGATGAAATGGCAGGCACCTGTGTTTGTGAGATGGCTGCCGTCTGTGGTTGTTTGCTTAAAATGTTCCCCCATAAGGTTTAATTGAACTGTAGTTCTGGAGAGGGGTCTGCAGGGGTATCACTCACTGGGTTGAATGGGGCTTCCTTATCTGCTGGCCTACAGTTCCCAGCTGCCACAGGGAGGAGGCAGTGAGTGCAGGCTCTGGTGGCACTCTCCCAGAGTCTCTTTCTAGAGCTCGTTGTATTTATGTCCACAACAAGCCTTATTCCTAGTTTATTTATAATTCAAATTTATAGACTGCCCTTCACTGAATACACAGGAATTAGGGCTGTGAACAACAGTAAGAACATTAATGAATTAATAAAACAATTCCAATTTTGTTTATTTATTGAATTTATCAACTGCCCTCCCCAGTGGAACTGGGCTCAGGGCAATGTACAACATCATCCTATATAACCAGGCCCGTGTCTAGGATTTTTTTCTGGAGGGGGTGTGGATGGATGCTAATTTAATTAATGAGCAAGGCAAGTGAGCTGGGCTTCCCAGCACTGGGAGGGGAGGCGGCTGGAGCAGGAACAGCCTAGCCAGGGGCTCCTTCCTTCCCCTTGTGGAACAAAAAGGGGAGGGGAAGGTGCACCGGAGCCTGCCTTCTCCCTCCGTCCTTACCCCCACACCAGCCCCATCCTCGATGTGAAGCATATAAGCGAAGTGTGTCCTGCACAGAACCGAACGAATGCATGCCACTGCTGGAGAGCCCGAAGGCTGCAAGGAAGGAAAGAGAGGAAGAATGCCTATGCAGCTGGAGAAGTCATTGAAGCCGACGGGCAGTGGGGGAGAGGAGAGGGCGGTCAGGGGAATGGGAGAGAGGTGTGTCTGGCAGATTTGGGGGGGCACAGCCCCACCTAGTTACAGCCCTGTATATAACATCAAATAAACACATTAAGAGTTTTTGGTTTATGGCGGCTTGCACTTGGACGTGTTCCATTGAGCTCTGATGGAGACGTGCCAAGCTGGGGTGATCAGGAGGGGTCTTTTTAGGAGGCCCCCAGCTTGTTTTAATATTTCTGATTGATTGCTGCCTTGGGCAACCTAGGTTAGTGGGAAAGCAAACATAAAGATGTTTTAAATATGAAGGAAGCATATTCGTCATAATACCTAGTTTGCTGCTTGTAGTGAGGCAGGCCTTCCAAAGTGTTGGGGGAAATTGGTAAAAATACTTAAATACTTAGAGGTTGCAATGGATCGTTGCTTCACTGGAGAGGAGGCATTTCTTTCTGTTTAAAAAATTTTACACGGGTACACGGGTAGGGTACACGGAAATAACTGCAAAAGAAGAAACCTAAGCTACATCTTTAGAGCTACAAAAGATCTGACCACATGGTCAGACAACAGCACAACACAACAATGGAGAATCTGCTTCTTCTTGACCCCTAGAAGGAAATCACCTGAATACATTAACCAATCAATATTAGTAACTTTCACGGGCTTTGCTTGCATTGGTAGTCTGCCAAGTTTTCTTCCAGGTCAGTCTAAACAATAGTCCACAAGCTAAACAGATTAACCCTATAATGACTGAATCTTAGACCTTGCAACTCACATATTTCCAACACAATGCACTTCTGTCACTCTCTGCTTTTCTTCTCCCGCCTATGGCTTATCTACGCTTTCCACTGTTTGTTGCCTTGGTGCTGGTGGAAAGCGCCCTCATGTTGCAGCCAACTTATACTGAGCTCGAAGGGTTTTCAAGGCAGGAGATGTACTGTACATTTTTCCATTTTGTTCTTTTGCTTCTCTCGGGAGTTTTGGTTTGAATGAATGATCCATTAGAGTTTTCCTCTCTAGGTATCAGAAGAAGGAGACGTTTGAGAATCCAGGGGCTTTCCCTCCTGGGCTGAAATGGAGGCTCTGGGGTTGCTGTGAGATCAATCACGTGCTGGAGAGTGTCATAAAGAAATTCCAAGGTGAGAGTGACTGGCTGCAAGGATTTTGTTCAGGTCATTTACATCAGAAATGCAAATGGTGGGTTCTGGGACCTGGGTTACTGAAGAATGCCAGCCGAGAAGGCAATTTTAGTTGTGTTCTCAAAATTGGTCTTGGAATCTAGAATGTTTTTAAAAATTGCCTTCATTTTTTTTTTATCTCCATACCTTGTTTAGGAGAGAGGCTGGGAAAGAAAAAGCCTCCAAAAGGAGAGGAGGGAACCTGATTAGTGAGGTTGATAAAGGTGTAAATGATCCAATACATATGATATTCACCCAACTTTTCTATTGCAATTCAGGGTTATAATGAAGTCTGATGTCCCATTTTTTCATTTACACAATTTTTGGGGGGGTGTATTCAGTGAATATGGCAGCCGAGTTCATTAGCTGTTCTTGGTGCATAATCAAAGCTCAATTCCTTTAACCCTTTACTTGATAGGGAAGACACCCTTCTTCCTACCTGAAACTTGAAACTGGTGTGAGATTTCTTAAACGGTTCTTCAATTTACACAACAATGGTCTGGCTCCCTCTGTGGTCCAAGGATCCCTGACCATCCTGATAGCCCTGTATGCTCCAGGAGCAGGGCTTCTTTCATGTAAATGTAACATTTAGAAAAGCAAACCTTGGGTCAATGGGGACATTTTTGGGACATCCACAGAGCAAGTTCATAATTACTTCCCTTCTGTGTGCTGCCTTTGCTATATGATTATAGTCAAAATGGATCTGTCAAACTTGTCCCTTTGGCTTGTGTGAATAACTCCTGTTGCTTGAGTGTTGTTGGGATAAAAGATTAGGTGTAGTGGTTAAGAGCAGTGGACTCTGTTCTGGAGAACCAAGTTCTATTCCCCAATCCTCCTCCACATGAAGCCTGTTGGGTGACCTTGGGCCAGTCACAGTTCCCTCAGAGCTCTCTCAGCCCCACCTACCTCACAGGGTCTCTGTTGTGGGGAGAGGAAGGGAAGGTGATTGTAAACTGCTCCAAGACTCCTTTGGGTAGTGAAGGGCGGGATATAAAACCAACCCTCCTCCTCCTCTTCCTCCTCAGTGAATTCCAAAGCTTCCTTTGGCTTAAATAGCACTGGACTGTACAGTAAAAATCCAGACTTGAACAACAAAGTTGTGGCACAAAGTTGTGCTGAAGCCAAACATTAGCTTTCCAAATCACGTATTGTGTGTCTTTGTTTTCTGAATTCTATAGAAGCAGTAATTGGGAATGATAAGAGAAACATAGGTATTTGCAAACCAAGCTGGAAGGAGAAGCCACATTTCTCCCAGCATCAATACTTTTTGGAATTGCTATTCTTGGTACAAGCTATAAACACGATGGTTTGATGGTTAATCTCTGTTCCTTTTTCTTCCCCAGATGGTCTAGTTTCTGGGCTTCTGACGCAAAGAGGTAAATTTTGGAGACCAATATGGAACAAAATTCACGAGGAAGAGTGACTTGCCAGGAGATTTCTTTTTTGTGTTTCAATGATGTTGAAGAGTTTTACCTTGTGAACGTCTAGATTTGAATCCAGAAGCATCTTAGAGACCAATGAGATTTCAGGGAATAAGCTTTTGAGAGCCAAAGCTCTCTTTGTCAGAGTCTTGAAAGTTGTATTGTAGTGGTTAAGTGTGCAGACTCTAATCTGGGAGAACCGGGTTTGATTCCCCACTCCTCCACTTGCAGCTGCTTGATGACCTTGGGCAAGCCATAGTTCTGGTACAGCTGTTCTTGAAAAAGAGCAGTTTCTCTCAGAGCTCAGTCCCACCTACCTCACAGGAAGGGAAAGGAGATTGTAAGCCACTCTGAGAGTCCCTTGGGTAGTGAAGGGTGGGGTATAAATCCAATCTCTTCTTCTTCCCCCCAAAATTTTGTTGGTCTCTAAAGTACTTCTGGATTCAGATCTATCTATTCTACTGCAGACTAACACAGCTACCTTCTGAAACTGTTCTACGAATATGAAAATCATAAATTGATTAATGGGGGTGTTGGTCTGAAGCAGGACGGTAAAGTTCGGGTCCAGGGGCACCTTTAAGACCAACAAAGTTTTATTCCATGTATAAGCTTTCCTGTGCATGCACACTTCTTCAGATACAGTGAAACAGAAGTCACCAACCATTACATATAGGTAGAAGTGGGGAGGGTGTTGCCAGGAAGGGCCAATTAAAGTCAATATGCATAAGTAACTGAGCAGTAAATACAAGCTAAGACTGGATGAGGGCGGTTTGGTAAGACCTGTGAATAGCAGCAAATTTGCACACAGCATAACAGTTTACAAACAGATGTGAGAACTAAATGATGTTAGCATGTGTAGGGAGATAAGAAACCAATATCTCTGTTAAGTTCTGGGTGGTCCATTGTCCTGAGTGTTGTAATAACTTGCAACTCAGCAATCTCCCGTTTCACTGTGTTTGGAGGTAGGCTGCTTGGTGTAGTGGTTAAGTGCATGGACTCTAATCTGGGAGAACCGGGTTTGATTCCCCACTCCTCCACTTGCAGCTGCTGATGTGACCTTGGGCAAGCCACAGCTCTCTCAGAGCTGTTCTTGAAAGAGCAGTTCTCAAAAGAGCTCTCTCAGCCCCGCCTACCTCACAGGGTGTCTGTTGTGGGGAGGGGAAGGGAAAGGAGATTGTAAGCCGCTCTGAGACTCCTTCAGGTAGTGAAGGGTGGGGTATAAATCCAATCTCTTCTTCTTCTTGTTCTGCCTACTTTGGCTCCAGCTGTTTTGCCACATATGCAGAGCTAAATTTTAGTGAGAAATCAAATGAACAAACCTACTGCTTTAAAAACAGAGCTATCGAAGCGTGGGTTTTCCTTGGGACAACTGGAACTTTTGCATGTGTGGCTGATTTCTCTCTGGCTGATTTTCCTTCCCTTCTGTCTCTTCACTTCTCCCTAACAGCAAACGTGACTCTGGATCCAACCACATCTAATAACGAATACATCCTGTCTGAGGATCGGAAAAGCATTCAATGCCAAACTAAGGCTCAAGACCGGCCTGAAGATCCTGAGAAAGTTTACTGTTATTCCTTTGTGCTGGGCAGTGGGGGCTTCACAGCAGGCTGCCATTTCTGGGAAGTCAGTGTGGGAAGTGAGGAAGGCTGGGCCGTGGGGGTGGCCAGAAATCTCGCGAGGGCCAAGCTCACCGTGACTCCTGAGGAAGGGATCTGGGCTGTGGGGACGAGTCAGGGCCAGTACAAGGCTTTCATAAAGGACATTAACCCTCTCCTGACCCTGCATGGAGAGCTCAAGAGGATCCGAGTCTCTCTCAACTACGAGGGGGGGCAGGTGGCCTTTTTTGACGCTGACAGAGCAGCCCTTCTCTACAGGTTCTCAAGAGCCTCCTTCTTTGGAGAGACCCTCACTCCCTTCTTTGCTGTGTATGATAAGGGCTGCCTCAGAGTCTGTCCTTAAGGCAGTTGTTAAATACTGGGTTCTGGACGCACTGCAGTGATCAGCTCTAGTTTAGTTAGTGATTTCAGGCACACTACAAGGACTAAAATCCAGGGCTTGCTTCCCTGTTTATAAAGCATGCAAAGACCACACCCTAACACACCCCACTCCCAAAGATAGGCTATTTACATAATACCACATCTCTATTGGCCCACTCCAGAATCCTGGTAAGCTATTGTTCTGGGTAACAAGCTCAACCAGTTTCAGAGACTAGCTCAGGGATGACTCATGGCTCAGTTCACAACATCCCTCCCCCCCTAAATTCCAAAACACCTTAACACACAAAATCTCTCAGGTATGTTGGTTTGCGTCATACTCGGGTTGGGCGCCGTGGTTCTATCTGAGGGGCCGAGGTCTGGTGTGACATCAGGAAGGTCCATGGCTGCCTGGTCGGGTGTGTCATCTTCTTGGCATTCTGGCTGTGCACTGCCAAACTCCCTCATGGTCTCTGGTTCCTAAGGTCGGGGCAGACCCACATCGCAGTCTTCTGCAAATGCTGACGGTGACTCTGGCTCAGCAGGAAGGAGCAGAGCTGGTCTATATATTGCCTAAGGACCTGACCATCCCCTGTCAATACCAGGGGTTCGGTAACTCAGATGACCTTGGTGGGAACCCAGGCAGGGCTGCTGGAAAAGTTCCTGGTGTAGACGGAGTTGCCAGGGAAGAATCCTCTGGGTGCTTCCTGGCTCTCTGGGGACGATTAGTGCTCAGGGGCCCGATCTGGTTGCAGTCTGTCTAGTCGGGTGGCTAGGCGCCTGCCCATGAGGAGTCCAGCTGGGCTGTGGCCTGAGGTAGCACTTGGGGTCACCTGGTGGCCAAAAAGGAAGGCTGCGAATCTATGGTCCCAGTCCCTGTCGATGATCCTCTGGAGGGACTCCTTCATGGTTCACACCATCCTCTCTGCTTGCCCATTGGTGGCCGGGTGAAAGGGCGCAGAG
>NW_015163237.1:31323-47174 GCF_001447785.1 Gekko japonicus | reverse complement strand
GTCCATTAAATTCGGGAAGATTCCTGAGGCCACACTGACCCCGAACTGCAGCTACTGCACCCTGAAGTGCACTGACCCCGAACTGCAGCTACTGCACCCTGAAGTGCACTGACCCCGAACTGCAGCTACTGCACCCTGAAGTGCACTGACCCCGAACTGCAGCTACTGCACCCTGAAGTGCACTGACCCCGAACTGCAGCTACTGCACCCTGAAGTGCACTGACCCCGAACTGCAGCTACTGCACCCTGAAGTGCACTGACCCCGAACTGCAGCTACTGCACCCTGAAGTGCACTGACCCCGAACTGCAGCTACTGCACCCTGAAGTGCACTGACCCCGAACTGCAGCTACTGCACCCTGAAGTGCACTGACCCCGAACTGCAGCTACTGCACCCTGAAGTGCACTGACCCCGAACTGCAGCTACTGCACCCTGAAGTGCACTGACCCCGAACTGCAGCTACTGCACCCTGAAGTGCACTGACCCCGAACTGCAGCTACTGCACCCTGAAGTGCACTGACCCCGAACTGCAGCTACTGCACCCTGTCACTATAGTCTGGGCCTCCATGGTCGTATCAACCATGAGCAGCTGCTGATAGGCCTGGGCCAAGTCCAACTTTCTGAATACCTTGGCGCCCGCCAGGGAGGCCAAGATTTGGCTGACTATCAGGACCGGGTAGGAGTGGTCCTGTAGCGCTTTGTTTATGTTGCATTTGTAGTCTGCACAGATGCAGATGTCCCCATTGGGTTTAACGGGAGTCACAATCGGGGTTTCCCAGAGGGCATGAGGAACTGGTTCCAAAACCGCTTGGCCCACTACCCGATCCAGCTCCTCCTCTATTTTTGGCTTCAACACGAACGGGACACGCCTGGCCTTTAGCCATATTGGCCACACCTCTGGGTTGAGCTGGAGGGAGATGGCGGGTCAGGTATAGCGACCGAGCATCTGATCGAAGACGGCCGGAAACTCATTGCACACCCGCTGAAAGACTTTTGTGGCCACGTGGTGCACCCCCGTCATACGGAACCCCAGGGGTGCGAACTAGGATAGTCCTAAGAGACTCATGTGACTGCCACCCACCACCAGCAAGTCCAAAAGTCCGTCAAAATTCTGGTACTGTATCTGGAACTTGCCCACCCCTCTCACAGCCACTTTGTTCTGTTGGAAGTCCCATAAGGTGAAACCAACAGGCTTAAGGTGAGCCCCCCCCCCCCGCGGAGTCTCTTAAAGGTGTCCTCTGAAATTATGGAGGTGGAGGACCCTGTGTCAAGCTCCATCTTACAGGGCATTCCCTTGATTAGGACAGTCACTGTGATTTTATCTGGGGTGTCCTGGGGCAAATTCAGTATCTGTTGCTGTTGGATGGAGGTGATGTGCAATTCTGCACTGTGCGTGGATGCTGGGTTTGCCGTTGGTCACCTCCAGTTCCCCTTGGAACGGCAGGCTCAGGCAATGTGGCCAACTTTTCCGTAGTTCCTATGCGTGGCGTCCTGGAAACGGCAGGATCTCCACTTGTGGGGCTCTCCGCAGCTGGTGCATGGCGTCGATGTGGCAGGGTCGACAGCACATGGTGGAGCGGAGGGGTGAGTGCCGCGGCATGCAGGATGCTGTATTTGCAGGACCTCTTCTTCCTCCTCCTCAGATGTGTCCATGTGGTGGCCCGCGGTAGTTGGTATCCTCGATGATGGCAGACTTTGCGCATGACCACCGCTGTGAACTGGTCGACGGTTTTTGCAGTGAGGGCTAATTCCATGGCCTCCTTGAATTTGGAGTCTCCCTTGGTGAGAAGCTTTCTTTGAATCCACTCGTCCCGCAGGACGCATACCAGCCGGTCACGGAGCGCTTCCTCGAGGTCGTGACTAGCCTGATCTCATCACAACTCAGAAGCTGAGCAGGGTTGGCCCTGGTTAGTATTTGACTACTTTAGTAGTTGACTGCTGTTGTGTACTGAGCCATGAGTCATCCAATGAGATAGTCTCTGAAACTGGTTGAGCTTGTTACCCAGAACAATAGCTTACCAAAATTCTGGAGTGGGCCAATAGAGACGTAAATAGCCTATCTTTGGGAGTGGGGTGTGTTAGATGTGGTCTTTGCATGCTTTATAAACAGGGAAGGAAGCCCTGGATTTTAGTCCTTGTAGTGTGCCTCAAATCACTAACTAAAGTAGAGCTGATCACTGCAATGTGTCCAGAACCCAGTATTTAACATTGGCGACCAAGGTGAGATCCTGATGAGCCAGCCCAGCACCCACCAGCACCATATTGCACACCAAGCTCCAGCGCCACGTGCATCACATTGCTCCCAGGACCATGGCTGCCGCTCCAGGACACTTCGACGCATTTGATGCCACCACGGAAGACTGGGAGTCCTATGTCCCCTGGTTCAAGTTTTTCCTCGAGTCCTCCGGGATTGAGGAGGAGGAAAAGAAGCGTGCTACCTTCTTCAGAGTCTGCAGCTGCTCGACTACATTTGAGATAACTCGTTCACTGCTTGCTCTTGCAGAGCATACAAGACAATTTTGGACTGGCTAAAGGAGCACTTCTCGCCAAACAGGATGCAAACCATCATGCCCTAAACAATGATTTCACTTCAGAGTGATGTCGTCACGGCGCATGCGTAAAGCGCACGCATCAAACAACTCCCAGAGGCAGAGAGGGACCCACACACACACCAGCAACCAGGTAAGACCTGGCAACCCTAATCTTTTCAGAAACATTGGTCCAGGCTTCAGGCCTACAAAAATCATTCAAGCCTCTCTTTCTGAGGACTCAAAGTCATGCTGACCACAGCTTCAGAGTGCGAAAGAAGGAAAGAGAGGAGTCAACAAAGTCACTGGGCTGAGAGGTTTCAAGGCCAAGACCCTGGGGAGGGAGCTTTGCCAATACCTTCTGTCTCGTTAGCACGAGGACCCCCAGGGGGGAGAGGGTGCCTGGCTTAATTGGGCCCTGTACAGCTGCAGAGTACCTGGCTTCATGCGGGCAACACCCTTACTTGGGTAGAACCCCTGTTAGCAACATGCTTGATTGGTTAAGGTCACCTGCTTAGCAACACATTTGGTTGGTCAACTAGAATCAAGCCAATGCAGGTCATTTAGCATAAAGAAGATCTTAGAGGTTAGAGGACTGCACCCACAGAGTGGGGATCAATGGCGTTTCATCTGATTGGAGGGGGGTGTCCAGGGGGGTGCCGCAGGGCTTGGTTTTGGGCCCGGTACTTTTCAATATTTTTATCAATTATCTGGATGAAGGGGTAGAAGGGCTACTGATTAAATTTGCTGATGATTCCAACTTGGGTGGAGTAGCAAACACCCAGGAAGATAGAGTTAAGATTCAATAAGACCTGAATACTCTGGAGAAGTGGGCAGTTGCGAATTCAATAAAGATAAATGCTCAGTATTACATCTGGGCCACAAAACTGTCAAGTACAAATATTGGATGGGGGATACGTTTCTGGGCAGTAGTGTATACGAAAAAGACCTTGGGGTCAGGGTGGACTGTAAATTAAATATGAGCAGTCAGTGTGATGCAGTGGCAAAAAAGGCAAATTCCGTCTTGGGTTGTATCAAAAGGGCCATAGCATCAAAATTGCAGGAGGTCATAGCCCCTCTGCATACAGCTTTGGTCAGGCTGCACCATTGTGCAGTTCTGGAGGCCTCACTTCAAAAAAGATGTGGACAGAATTGGGAGGGTGCAGAAGAGAGCGACAACGATGATCAGGGGTCTGGAGACTGAGCCCTACGAGGAAAGGCTAAAGGCCTTGGGAATGTTTAGTTTGGAGAAGAGGAGATTGAGGGGGGACATGATTGCTCTCTTTAAATATTTGAAAGGCTGTCATTTGGAGGAGGGCAAGGAGCTATTCCAGTTGGCAGCAGAGGATAGGACCCGTAGCAACGAGTTTTAATTACATGCAGAAAGGTATCGCCTGGATATTAGAAAAAACTTTTTCACGGTCAGAGTGGTTCAAAGATGGAATCAGCTTCCTAGGGAGGTGGTAAGCTCCCCTTCACTGGCAGCTTTCAAGAAGAGGCTGGATGAAAATTTTCAGAGAAGCTTTAAGCTGGTCCTGCATTGGGCAGGGGGTTGGACTAGATGGTCTGTATGGCCCCTTTAACTCTGTGATTCTATCTTTCCTTCTGTTTTGTGCACTTTGCGGGGATTACATCTGCCTTTGGGTCACCTCTTGATTCTAGACTAGGTGGGCCTTACTGGTTGGAACACCTCCTTTGGACTTTGGATTTTGAAAGTCCATCTGGTCATGTAATATCTGGACTTGGAGAACCAATGCTTGTAAAAGTGCGTAGGTTAGATATTTAGCTTTTATTATGTTATCCATGTTCTTCACTCCTCTTACATTGTGTATCTCTGCACTTTCCTTTAATAAACCTTATTAATTATATTTTGTGGTGCTCTTGGGTTTCCATCTGAATCCAGTACTTTAGCCCTTGTTGGCCACAGCTACCAGAGTCACTGTTTCTGGAACTCAACTTGCAAGTGTCCCACCTCGCAGGGCAGACTTCTTCAATTAGACCCAGGTGGGCTGGAGACTCAGTCCCTTGGTCTGGGGCTGGCGGGTCAGTTACGGGTCACGAGGAGTCACATTCCAGTAATTTGTGGTTTTGTTTTGTTAAATAAACAAATTTTGACAAGGACCTGTAAGAATTCCATTACAAATGGAGGTACAATTAGATCCAGAGATGTGTTTCCCATTGAAATGGATGGAAATGATTGCGAAACTGATCAACACGACTAGCTGTAATTAGGATGCCAAACACGGTCACTTCCAATAGGAGCTAACTCAAATATTATGATCTTCTATGCCCACCGAAAACAGAGATCCTGAGGGTGCTGTTCCTCCCAGTGGGACAGAGGGCAGGAGAGGAAGGGAGCATGCAACCTTTGTGTTTTTTTGCAGTCAGCAAACATCCTTTTACCCAACCCAGTTCAAAGAATTTTGGAAATCTAAAACTTAATTTGCATATATTTCAGTCAACATTGTGGTGCCTTGGTGGCCCTCCTGAGTTTTCCTTATCTTTCCAGCAGTCTTTCTTTTTCCTAACCTGCTTTGCTGTTATGTTTTGGAAAAGGTTGTGGCAAAGCTGCACAGGCACCCACATGGACAGCTACCTCTGGATCTTCCCTGTTACACCCACATCAGCTCTATCCACCAACCCCCCTCTAGGCCCTCCATAGCGGCTCCTTGAGACTTAGCTTCAGTGTTACAATTTCCAACTGTTCTGAAATATATTGAAACACAGTGTGATAATTGTTGCCTTGTCTAGACATTACAAGGATCAGTATTGGGACCAGTACTATTTAATTTATTCATAAATGATCTGGAAGTAGAGGTGAGTAGTGTAGTAGCCAAGTTTGCAGATGACACCAAATTATTCAGGACAGTGAAAACCAAGGTTAACTATGAAGAGCTCCAAGACGATCACCATAAATTCAATGAGTGGGCAACAATGTGGCAAATAGAGTTCAGTGTTGGTAAGTGTAAGTTGATGCACATTGGGACAAAAAAATATAGGATAATGGGGTCTGAACTCGCTGAGTTCCAGGAATCTTTGGGATAAATTATTTGGGATTCTCTTGGAGAACCGAACTGTTAGCCACTAAGAAGAATTGTAGAAAACAGTTTTTTTAAGTCAAATTTAATTGACAACAGAGTTTTTCTAATGTTCTAATGAGCAGGTTTTCTTATGTCACCCTTTTAATTGGACTGATAGGAACCATCCCAGCTAGACCTGTCATAAGTGGAGATCCATGTTTCCAGCCTTTGCTTCAAAGAATGAGGTTAAAAGATTACAGCAGTTTATGATTTTTAGCAATTTAAATAAGAAAAACTCAGACTAAGTTTCTTTTTCCTTAAGGTGGAATGCTTTAACAAAGCAGTATTGAACTACTGGAATCTATAAACAATATCTATATATATTTGCCTTCTTCAGCCTATTTTTTAAAAAGAAAAGACTTTGTTTGTAGAGACACTTAAATGAACTGAATTGGTGTGATGCCAGGATTTTAATTGGAATAATATGAAACACCACAATAATTAATTGTCAAAGTTAAAGATTTATAGTAGCATCCTTTACTTCAAAGGATCTAGAAATAATTGGTCAAGATGTTTTTAAAAGAGCCTAATTGGGGTGAATGAGGGGATAATTGTATTGTGAGGGAAACCTCTTTTCCTACTTGCTGTGTGTTTTTAGAAAATTAAAATACTTTATATTTTGCTTAAAGCTGAATATTTACTATAATTATGGTAGCAGCAGCTAGCTGAATTATTTTCAACTTTGCTATAGAAAATTATCAAGCTTAAGACAAAAAGATGCTTGCTTAAAGAAAAATCATTATACACTTAAAACTAACCTGGCAAAGATCCATAAACTACTAACAAGCAAAAAGTTGGACCAAGAAGTTTATGAAGACATAGAAATTAATCATGCACAACTGGAAGCCAATGTAAAAAGTACATTTGTATTAGACAAAGAAACCCCCTATTGACCAAGGTACGAGTTTAGAATATATATTTTTATATTTTCGTATACCCTTAGTGATAAGCGTATAAAAATGCTTTAGAGTGCTGTTACATTTTACATGCATATATCAATGTAAAAGAACCATTTTTGTAATTGTAGAGTTAAGACGTGGCCAAGTAACATCCTGCTCATCAAATATGTGATTGATGACTGAACCAGACAGATCTAAACTGAGCATGTACAAATGATGTCAATGATGATGTAAAGTGAGGAGGAGCAAGAAGAGCACATAAGCAAGATCCCTGCTGTAACCCACTGAACATCCACACTGAATCCTTTGCTGTGAGATGTTCCTTTATTCAAATAAATCTTTATTTTACCCTTTATTGCCTGGAATCATTTTATTTCACTGTGGTTCATTGGCTAGCCACACAAGTCAAAGAAGCTTAGCACCCTCAGGGTGTCGCTTTCAG
The DNA here is from genome assembly GCF_001447785.1 of Gekko japonicus. Classification (NCBI taxonomy): domain Eukaryota; kingdom Metazoa; phylum Chordata; class Lepidosauria; order Squamata; family Gekkonidae; genus Gekko; species Gekko japonicus. Next base: position 40,226 of record NW_015163237.1, on the reverse strand, counting down.
TTTGAATGATCGGGGGAAGGGGAGGAACAACCATTTAGTAAGGCGAGAACACACACATTCTGATTCCAGTGTGAAGGGAAACACCACACCCCCGAGTGTCCAAAGTGGGCACAGTTGTCCCTCAGTCTATCACAGCGTAGTCCCAGTGCTGTGATTTTGAGAGAGGCAGGGGCAGCCTTTTCCAAACACCCAAAAGAAGGAGGAAAGTGTCTCTCCAAGGAAGGAGGCTCCCGAGAATCTGTAAAGAAGGGCTGCTGTGTCACGGTTGAAAAAGTCCACTTCCTCTTTGTCGTAGTTCAGACACACTCGGATCCTATTCAGACCAAGATGATACCTCTGGGGGTAACTGAGAGCCATGTAACCCAAACCCATTTTCCCCACAGCCCAGATCCCTCCCTCAGGACTAATGAGGAGGATCCCTCCCTTCTGTCAGCGAGCTGCCATGTTCTTGGGACATGTCTCGTCCCTTTCCCATCCCTGCCCTTCCCTCACTCCTGTAGTTGTTATTCTTTTCATGTTAGGCATCTGTAACTGCCAAGGTTCTCCAGCTGGTGTGATGGGGTATTGTGTCTTTATGCTCTGGCTTGTTTAGGTTTCCCGTGTGAACTCAACTTGTGTTTATGGAACTGGCCGTTGCTGTTCTCAGGCCGCTTCGCGCCTTTTCTAATCTGTAACCTAACGAGGGAAATGAGCTCATTGGTTTAAACCTTGTTTGAAGTTCCTTTAATACACCTTCCCTGGGTATTGTAGTTATTCCTAACAATCTCTGTATGTTCATGATCAACCATGCTTTGGAAATAAATCTTGCTTCTTTTTGAACGTGGATCTATTCTCCTGATTTGGGATCTAACATTTTGTTAGGAATCATACCTTTCCCCCTCACCCCGAGTCTGACGCCTGTCATGAGCGGGGCCGAAGGGAAATCTCCAATTCCGGCGGGGGACCAAGGAGCCATCCCGGTCACCGCCTCGACATCGGGCCCGGTGCCGACCGATGGTGCCGTCGGGGGAGCGATCCCGCGGCACGAGACTCTTCCCTGGCCGCCTCCTACCCCTACCCACTCACCGATCTACTCAAGACTAAAGGAAAGGGTTTTGACGCCACTAAACCAGGTGCCCCCCTTAAATGGTCTCCTGAGTGTGCTGTGGCGGTCTTTTGAACGTGGATCTATTCTCCTGATTTGGGATCTAACACCTTCTTCCTCACAGACTTTCTGGCCATCCCCACAGCCCACCATCCCTCGCATTCCGCAGTGACTTTCCAGAAATGTTGGCCTGATGTGAACCCCTCCCGTCCCAGCACTATAGTCCTTCCATCAAATATCTCAGGATTGTTGGGAAGAGGTTGAGCGCTATCTGTCCATCTCACACTCTTACGATCCTCAGACAGGATGAGTTTGGAATAGGCCATGTCAGGGTCCAGAGTCAAATTTACGGCTGGAAAGAAATGAGGAGACAGAAGAGAAAGAGACTTAGCCGGGAGACTAATTTACTTTCCACCCTTCAACTAAAGACTTCCTCCAGCTGTCCTGGGGATAACTCCAGCCTGGAACAGTCCTGATTTAAAAACCTTATCACAATTTTTTCCTGTTTATTTTTCCACTCAAAAGAGGGAGCCTCTGTATACAAACCTCTGTATTTTGAATGCCACAGAATGCTGAGAGACAGGACACTGTGGGAGGGGAGGGGAAAGCACTACACATGCTCTCAGGTGTGTATTTTTGTCCTGTGCCCCAGGATTTGACAGACAAGGTTCCGCCCACTCTGTAACTTCTGCCATTCATTTTTTACAAGTGGCATGAGTCTAGTGATATGAGACTATTAAAAAGGTAAAGGCTCCCTTGCTCGAAAGCCAGTCGAGTCCGACGCTAGGGTTGCGGTGCTCATCTCCATTTCAAAGCCGAAGAGCCAGCGCTGTCCGAAGACGTTTCCGTGGTCATGTGGCCGGCATGACTAAACGCCAAGGCGCACGGAACGCTGTTCCCTTCCCACCGAAGTGGTACCTATTTATCTACTTGCAATTTCTTGCTTTCGAACTGCTAGGCTGGCAGGAGTATGAGACTGTTGCTAGTCTCTAATTGCTGGGGGGGGGGAGAGAAATAACTAGTGGTGTGCAAGGCAGCGCAGAGCAATCAGATCCCTGCAGGCCCAGCAATCCTGGATGGGCTGCCCTCTCTTGCCACTCATTTTAAACCGGGTGGCAGGAGAAGGCAGCGCAGAGCGGCGCCTGCAGGGAGTGAAGGGTTCCCCGCACAGGCCCAGCAATACCGGCTAGGCTACCCTCTCTTGCCAGGTGACAGGAGAAGGCAATGCAAAGCTGAGCAGCTCCCTTCCGGCACAGCGATCCTGGCTGGGATGCCCTCTCTTGCCGCTCTGTTTAAAATTAGCAAACGAAGCACAGACTGATCGAACCAAAGCGCTTGAGCGTATCAAAGTATATTATAACATACAACAATATTAAAGCAGATACTAATACACAAAAGAATGGTAAGTTTCAGGTGAAGGTGAACTTCTCTCAAAATGCAAGTGAATCCGACGAAAACCCCCGGAATGACTCTTCGTTTCGCCTCTTCATCAGATAAATTCCTACACATATATACAACAATACGAAGAGTCATTCCGGAGGTTTTTTGACCGCTGAGGCAAGTACTGACACAGGAAAATCTGCATAACAATGCAGGAGTGAGTGTTGAAGACAAAACAGATTGCAAACTGGTACTAGCCCATGCAGAAACCAGGATCCAAGGCAATGCAGTGAAAACGGATATCCCGAGGCAAAGGGGAAGCCAGGTCGAGTGCTGATAAAATGTGGCACAAATGCCAGATGCAGAATGGACCCCGTTGTCTGCTCTGACTGGCAGCCGCTCTCCCAGGTCCTGAATTCCTCCACTTCACCTTCAACTCCTTGGTCCATTTTTAACTAGAGGTCCCAGGGAATGAAGACCTCACCTTCTACATGCAAAGTCAATGCTCGACAATTGACCTGGGAGCCCCCCTCCACAGAAGGAGGGGGGTGGCATATAGCAGCAGATCACCCCAGTAGGAGATAAATATGGCCTTTAGGTCTGGAGATATGACCTTTATAGCTCTGCCAGAGCCAACCTATAAAGAGGTATTCGACAGGCTAAACTGGGCTATAAGCAGAGGATTGAGGATAATTTCAATACGAATGACATGCAGCAGGTGTGGCATGGGATCCAGAATATAACTAACCATAAACCAACTCTTGCTGCCATGGATCGAGACCCTTCATTGGCGGAGGAGCTTAATCTCTTATTTGCCCATTTTGATGTGGAGCCGAAGGGGACAGCCATATTACAGCCATCTGTCCATGGTGGCCCCTCCCTCAGGGTAGAAGAGCATGAGGTGAGGCTAACGCTGAGGGCTGTAAATCCGAGGAAAGCGGCTGGACCTGATGGCATTATGGAATGGGTGCACTGGCTGCCAATAGCATACCGAATACGCTTCAAGGTGCTGGTACTTACCTTTAAAGCCCTATATGGCCAGGGTCCGGCATACCTGAGGGACCGCCTTTCCCCATATATACCCCAGAGAGCACTACGGTCAGGGAACATCAGTTAATTATCCCGGGACCCAAAGATGCCAGGCTCGCCACCACCAGGGCCAGGGACTTTTCGGTGGCGGCTCCTTACTGGTGGAATGAGCTCCCGGAAGAGATCAGGGCCCTGCAGGACCTTTTGCAGTTTCGCAGGGCCTGCAAGACGGAGCTCTTCCACCAGGCTTTCAATCAGGAGCCGCCACCATGACCACCAACTATACTACTAGAACATCTTGTAGTACAGGACCGGCCCTAACGCAGAGTTAGGCCTATATCTACTTGGGAGACCGGAAGACCGCTGGATCGAGAACTCGAATGATATATCTTAGAGCACGCCATCTAATTTAATACTGCGAGCACTTTAAATGTTTAAATGTTATGAATGTTTTAAACTGTTTTAAAATGTTTTAAAAGTTTTATGCTGATGAGGTACATCGTACCGACTTCTGTAAGCCGCCCTGAGCCGGTTCGCTGGGAGGGCGGGGTATAAATACGAATAATAAACAGTTGCTGTAGATTTTCCGGGATGTGTGGCCGTGGTCTTGGCACTGTAGAACCTGACGTTTCGTCAGTAGCTATGACTGGCATCCTCAGAGGTATAAACACAGAAAGATGGAATACTCTCTGTGTCAAGGTGAGAAGAAAATGGTAGGCAGTAAATTTATATCTACTCTAGATATATATCTACTCTAGAAACGTCAGGCTCTACAGTGCCAAGACCACGGCCACACAACCCGGAAAATCTACAGCAACTAATGAACTCTGGCCCTGAAAGCCTTCGACAACATAATAAATAAATGTGTCGGGCACATCAGCCCAATTCCAGCACTTTGTTTATTTATTTGTTAAATTGGATTTAATAGGCCGCCCTTCCCTGCAAGCAAGGGCTAAGGGCGACTAACAACAATATTAGCATTCCAGCCCAACTACATTAAAACAGTTCAATAAATAACCACAGTAAAAGTAGTATACAATAATACTTAACGTGACGGAAAAAACTAACTCCTTGGTCTTGGGAAGGGCTGAGAGGAATGAGGAACCACATGCGAGTGCCAGAAGAGGTCTCATCGCTGTCCTTAACCAAAAGCCTGGCAGAACATCTCTGCCTTGCATGCCCTGCGGAAAGGTAGCAGCTCCCACCAGGCACAGATGTTTTCCGGCAGAGTGTTCCACCAGGCAGGGGCCAGGGCTCAAAAGAAGAAGAAGAAGAGATTGGATTTATACCCCACTCTTCACTTGGAGTCTCAGATCGGCTTACAAACTTCTTTCCCTCCCCCTCCCCACAACAGACACCCTGTGAGGTGGGTGGGGCTGAGAGAGCTCTTGACAGGAACTGCTCTTTTTCAAGGACAGCTGTGCCAGAGCTTGTGACTGACCCAAGGTCACATCAGCAGGTGCAAGTGGAGGAGTGGGGAATCAAACCCGGTTCTCCCAGATTAGAGTCCGCACACTTAACCACTACACCAAACTGGCCCTGGTCAAGGACAGCCGGACCTCTCTCGGGCCGGGGGCCACCAGCAAGTTCTTAGGTCCTGAGCGCAATGCCCTTCCAGGGGCATATTGGGAGAGGCACTCCCAAAGATATGTAGGTCCCTGACCACTAAGGGCCTTAAAGGTCAAAACCAAAACCTTGAACCTGATCCGGTGCTCCACTGTAAGCCAAGGCAGCTCATGCAGCATTTGTTGAATATGTGCTGTATGAGGGATCCCTGTGAGAACTCGCGCAGCTGCATTTTGGACCAGTTGAAGCTTCCGGGTCAGGCATAGGGGCAGGCCAATGTAGAGCGAATTACAGTAATCCAACCCGGAGGTGACCGTTGCGTAGATTATCATGGCTCGGTCAGGGCGAGACAAGTAGGGAGCCAGCTGCCTAACCTGGCGAAGTTGGAGAAATTCCAGGTTGGCAACCTTTGCAACCTGGGCTTCCATGGATAGGGAAGAATCCAGGGTCACACTCAGACTCCTGACGGTCTGTGCTGGTGATAGTGGCACACCCTCGAGAGTCAGGAGCTGGCAACCCAAACGAGTCTCCCCCCTACCCAGCCACAGAAGCTCCGTCTTTCCTGGATTCAGTTTCAGCCGACTCTGTTTTAACCGTCTCACCACAGCCTCCAAACCCTTGGCAAGATTCTCGGGGACGGTACTTGGCCGGTCACCCATCAACAGATAAAGTTGGGTGTCATCAGCATATTGATGGCACCCTAACCCGAAACTCCGCACTAGCTGGGTGAGGGGGTGCATATAAATGTTGAACAACACTGGGGAGAGAAGTGCCCCCTGAGGGACCCCACACTCCAGTGGGTATCTTGAGGATACTGTCCCTCCCAGCGCCATCCTCTGTCCCCGACCATGGAGAAATGAGGTGAGCCATTGTAAGGCTGTCCCAAGGATTCCAATGTCGATGAGGCAGTGAGTCAGTAGATTGTAATCGACTGTGTTGAATGCTGCTTTGGGGGCGGGGTTCCCCTGGTGGCCAGATCCGAGCCGGCAGGACAGGGGCCTCTAGAGTGGGCAAACCCACACCCCACTGGGGGATCTGGCAGCCCTGAAATGATGTAAAGTTCTTGTGTTATTCACATATGAACACAAGGATAAGCCCTGACTCTCTGAAAAGCCACATGCTCTTTCTGTCAGAATCCTCACAACCAACCTCTTGACCCTACAAGGACCAACTGCATTCCTCACTTGGGTCTTCTGTTCTCTTTTTTTCTATCTCCTACTTGTAGAAACAAAACGAATTGGAAAGAGAAAACACAGTGGCTCTGTTCAGACAATTGCACGAGTTTCTAGCAGATCAAGAGAAACTTCTGCTATTCCAGTTGGAGGAGCTGGAAAAGGACATCGCAAGAGCAAGGGATGAGTGTCTAGCCAGACTCTCCAAGGAACTCTCCTCTCTTGAAAGACTCATCCAGGAGATGGAAGAGAAGCACCAGCGGGCAGATATTGACGTTCTGAAGGTAGGAAAGAGCCCTTTGCCTCCTTCAGCTACACAAGAGAAGGGCTTGGTTTATGCAAGGGATAAGATTGATTTGAGGAGCTGCGGTGGCTCAAGTGGTTAAGACGCTGAACTGCAGGCTGTGGAAGGTCAGTAGTTCATCAGTTCGAGGCCCGGGTGCCACATGACGGAGTGAGCTCCCGTCTCCCATTCCAGCTCCTGCCAACCTAGCAGTTCGAAAGCAAGAAATTGCAAGTAGATAAATAGGGACCACTTCGGTGGGAAGGTAACAGCATTCCGTGCGCCTTGGTGTTTAGTCATGCCGGCCACATGACCACGGAAACGTCTTCGGACAGCGCTGGCTCTTCGGCTTTGAAACGGAGATGAGCACCGCAACCCTAGAGTCGGATTCGACTGGCTTTCGAGCAAGAGAACCTTTACCTTTACTTAAGATTGATTTGACTGTGTCTAGGAACATACAAGAGATAGAGGTCAGGTGTTCACTAACGTGAGGCCTGTGTGGAATTAAAGTTACTAACATTGACAGAATCAGTTGCCCTGTTCCTTTGCTGCTGATTTCAAAGTCTTCTGGTTCCAATATCTGCAAATACAAGATCTCTTGAATAAGCTTCAGAAAGGAGGGATGTTCTCTAGACCGCTAAACGACTTTGAGCAGATACTTAAAAACTCAAATGGAGAAATTAAGGGAATAATAGGCAAGCTGTACAGACTCCTGTTAAAGGGTGAAAAAACAACCAAGCACCAAGAAGACAGAGCATCACTTGCCCCAGAGTCCCTATCTATACCTTGTGGCTAATAGCCAGGGATCCCTTTCCTCCTGCCTCTTTCGGGCAAGGCCCTTAACAGACTGCCATGACTCTGGTCCTAGGGTAGGGTTGTCAACTTCCAGGCGGTGTTTGGAGATCTCCCTCTGGGTTTACAACTGATCTCCAGGCAACAGAAATCAGCTCACCTGAAGAAAATGGCCACCTTGGAAAGTGGAGTCTATGGCATATCACATCGAAGTCCCTCCCCTCCCTAAAACCCCACCCTTCTCAGGCTCCACCCCCCAAAATCTCCAGGTGTTTTCCAACCTGGAGCTGGCAAACCTATTCTAGGGGTCCCTTTCAGTCAGTGTCTGTCCTGAAGTATGACCAAATTTGAGGTATGAAGGACCCAGGCAGAGTGACTGAGAAACAATTCATTAAACAAATACTGTAGAAGTTAAATAAATAAGAGAACAGTTATAAAAATGGTCAGAATTAGGGTTGACAGGTCCCTACCTCTTCTCCAGCGGGGGGGGGGTGAAGCTCCTTGTCTGGGAGATGCGTGCGCCGCGATGATGTCACCCAGAAGCCATAGAGTTTTCAGGCCAAATGCTAGAGTGTCCCCCGACAACGTGCCCAGAGTGATGATGTCACCTCCGGATGACGTCATCGTGCCGAGCACATCAGCCTGATCCAGGCATTTTGGGGATGGGATTCCCCCTGCCAGCTGGATCCGGGCCAGCAGGTCAGGGGCCCCTAGAGCGGGCAAACCCTTGCCCCCCCAAAGGGATTTGGCAGCCCTAGATGGGGACGCTGCAACTATACAGGGCAAAACTCACACACAACAGAAGGCCGGTGGAAAAACAACAAACATCCCTAATGTGGTTGCCTTACTTAGATCCTACTCCTGTCTCAGTGCTTGATACCAGAAGGCCAGACTCACCTCACCGCGGGGCGAGGGATCAACTTCCTTCAAAGTAGGGTTGTCATTCTCAAGGTGGAACCCTGGAGAGTTCCAAGAACTACAACTGAACTCCAGACTACACAGATCAGTTCCCCTGGAGAAAATTGCTGCTTCCGATGGGTGGACTCGATGACATTATTCCCTTCCAGAGGTTCCTCCCCTCCCCAGTCACCTTCCTCAAATCTCCAGGAATTTCCCAACTCAGAGTTGGAAACCACACTCCAAAAACATCCTCACTACTGCTCAAGGGTTGAATAGGTTCCTTCACTGTGCAGGGCTTTATACACTCTCTTGTTACAGCTCTGCCTCCTTGACAGGAAGCTGAAGTTGGTTCCTGATTCCCAGTTCCTTATTCATCCCTCATCCTCATTCAATCTAAAACACTGAGGAGACTTTGAAAGCTCTGAAGCTCAAAATAAGGTCTAAACAATCACATATGTTATAGCCCCCCCCCCCAAGTTCAGGAGACTCTCCCCTTCAAGAGGACATATGGCACTCCCTGGTCCAAAGCCCAAAAGAGTTTGTAATCCTTTCCCTAGCCTCTCCAGTGAGGAACACAAAACCACAGAAAAATAGCAGCCAGTCAGAAGTATCTCTTTAATTACCTTAGTAAAGGGAGATGAACTCAAATTAACATTCCAAACAACCTCCATTTATTCCCTCCTTTCCCAGCCGCTCT
>NW_015163237.1:3747-31276 GCF_001447785.1 Gekko japonicus | reverse complement strand
GACCGCCTAAAACATATCAACTCTTTAACGTGACCCCCCCCTCCCTCGTCATACATCACATGAGCATTACAATTAACTACTTTACTAGTCAAGGTGTGGCATTAAATATTTATGATCTAATTATGCGTGCATAGTTGGTTAGTGTCTATGTAAGTCAAGGCTGTTCCTTGCAAACCACATTCTTCTACAAACCCTCGCATCTTTATCTCTAGCTTTTGCTACTATGCCCTATTCCTCAGGCACACTTATAATCCTACCATTGTTCACAAATTTACAGTTACTGTACAGTTCACAAATTTACAGTTGCTCATTTTTCTCATTAACATTTTATTGGTAGGATTAAAACAATAAAACAAATATAACAATAAAAATATACATAAAGGTCATAAGAACAGTTATACATTCAAGCCAACACACTAATTACAAAAAAGTAAGCTTTAAAGAATGATACATTCTTCAATAAATCTTTGAACGAAGTAACTTATTTTAGCCTCAATTTGTAATTGATGCCTGTACTGTTTGTTGCTTTAGATACAACCAAGTGTCTTCTGCCCTCAAGAATATCTGTAGACATTCAATGATATATCTAACCCTATTAAACACAAAGTACTACCCACAAATCAAGTTTTACCAAAGCCTACTTACTATACTTTATTTGAACCATAAAAAATCCTCACAACCATTTAACATAGTTATCCCAGGATGCTGAGATAAATTTTTTGTCTGATAGAGCTTCTAAAATTGGCATCCATTTAGCTTCGAACCCAAAATGTACGACGTTCCTTTTATTTCTGTTAACTTTATCAGTGATGCTTTCCATAATGAACTGATTCCACAGCTTCTTGTACCAAGTTTGAATGTTAGGGGGGGGAGATATCTTTCCAGCAAGATGCTATAGATAGCCTAGCCGCATACAGCATTGTGTCCAACAACTATTTTGCTTCCCTCAATCCCTACTCTTTTATTTTTACCTGAGCGGAAGCACTTTCCAAATCCATTAACATTAACTGTATCTGCTATTCCTTCCTTGCATGGTTTGGGATTATACCTTGAAAACATTGCATTAGGAACAGCAAACATTGTACACAGCAATCGCATCCTACCAAAATCATTGTTACTCCTAAGAAAACTATTATCCCTATTATTAACCAATGCCAGATCCCCTTTCCCCTTTAACCATTGTAACCAACTAGGGTAGGTTGATTTCCCACCAATTAACATGATCTTCTGTTACTTTATGAAAGACTGCCACTGTTTCTTTTACTTGGTTTGTTTCATTTATCACTTTCCCACCATGATCCACATAGAAACAGCATACACTCCTCTTCTCTGAGCAGCAAGAATATCTAAGGCTCTTCTATTCTGCAAGACTACCTGGGCCAAAGAGTCTACCTCTTCTTTTAACTCCAGTATAGCTTGCAGGGTGTCCTCAAACCCCTTTTCCAGTTCCTCTGAAATGTTCACTATAACTTTTTCCAGCTCACTGGCTCCTATCCAGGGAAGAAACCATCAGGTAAACACATGGAAACCCGAACTCCTTTCTGTCAAAGGGTTTGGAACCCTTCTCTTTCTCCCCCCGAGTCCTCTATGTAGGAAACTGCCTAAATTAGTAGGTCCACTAGAATTTATCTGTTTTCTTACCTCTATCTTTGGTATTAAATAAGCCACTCCACATCTTCCAAACCATCCCACGGGTAAGTTCTTAAACGCATGTTCCTCACATATAAAGTATGCTCCTGGCCATTTGATTTGTAAATTATATTCTGGTCTAAACCCATATCCCTTCCCAATTGTATCATTTCCTAATACATATTTATCTGTTTCATACCATTCTGTGGAGACTGTGGTATCCCAATACTGAGAAGTGGGAGCATGTTTTCTCCACCCCTTCTACTCCTAAGGACCATTTTGCTGTCACAGAGGAGTTCAAATACCATTGACAAGCCATACTCATCCACATCTGTCCCAAAAATGATTTATCAAACTGTCCACAAAGCTTATTACTAAACCTATCATATATATCATGTGAGCAAATTGGAAATCTATTAATCTGTGTGAACCATCCCGCCTTATTCTTAACAGAAACCCCTTGTTAACAGTTCCCAACTATCAGTAGGAGTCAGTAGTGTTGGATTCTTTAACACCCATTGCCAGTATTTGTCCATGTAATTCCAAGTACCAAAACAGAGGGGCAAGAATTAGCAAAAGCAACAATAAGACTATACAACACCTTTCTTCATTAATTACTCCTGTCTGGGGAAACCTGAGGAGTCCGTCTGACTTCCTCTTTAGCCCCTTTTGCCTTGGAACTCCAATTTCCCATTGCCATGGTCTTACCTTAGTTTAATTAGACATCTCAGTTCCACAACCAGGTGCGAGCTTGACTTTCGCTTGGCAGGCCCCCTGCCTGCCTTGATAGCCGCAAACTGACTGCTATAATAATGGTCTCGGGTTTCCGATCGTTCTCCAGCTCAGCCAACGGAGTTTCAATCAGACTGCAGAACTCTGCAAGGGTGCACCTTCCGATGACCATTTGCTGGTGGGTTGGTGACAATTCAGAAGATCCCGGATGAGTCCCCAAAATTGTTGGAAACACAAAAGGGTTTGTGATCCTTTTCCTAGCCCCTCCAGGGGGGAACACAAAACCACAGAAAAATAGCAGCCAGTCAGGAGTATCTCTTTAATTACTTTATTGCACAGTAAGAACATAAGAACATAAGAGATGCCAATGTTGGATCAGGCCAAAGGCCCATCCAGTCCAACACTCTGTATCCCACAGTGGCCAGAAATACCAGTGCCATCAGGAGGTCCACCAGTGGGGAAACATATCAACTCTTTAACATGAACCGTAGGCCTGGCAGCAGTTTATGGTCACCAGGTGGGACCTGGGGATGCCTGGAATTACTGCTCATCTCCAGACTACAGATGAGCAGTGGTGGGACAGTTGCCGGGGCATTCTCTGTGCATGTGCAGGGAACGCTCTTGTACTTTTGGGGGGATTTAAATATCCCCCGTATACTTTTTTCAACTTTTTAGATTTTTCTGCACATCTGGGGATTGCCCCAAATGTGCAGGAATATCTCTTTGTCCTCTAGGTGCCTCTGTAGGGGGGCACCTTGACTATTAGATATATACAAGAAGAGGGACCCGTGATACTCACAGGGGGAGAATAAGCTCCATGGGAGGAGAAGGAAGCAGCTGCAGGTGAACCTTCTCCCCTGCCCCCCCCGTCCCCAGCACCCATGGTGAGGCCCACACCTCTCCAAGCCTTCTCCCTCCCCCCCCAGCACTGGTGGTGAGGCCTGAACTCGGCCTGCCAAACTTTCTCCCTCCCCCCCCCTGGGTGGTGGAGAGGGCTGAGCGGCTTACAGCCACCAGCCATCCAAGTCTTCTCCTGCCCCCTCCCCTTTTCTGGTGGTGGCGGCAGCAAAGCCATTCTCAGAGCGTTCCCTGCGCAGGCGCAGGCGCAGGGAATACTCTTTTACTTTGGGGAAATTTTAATATCCCCCCTATCTTTTTTACAGTGTTTAGATTTTTCTACACATCTGGGGATTGCCCCAAATGTGCAGGAAAATCTCCCTGCCCCCCAAGTGCCCTCGATGTGCGGATTTAGATATCCGCACAGAGGAGGCATGTTGGGAATTATATTTGTGTTAATATATTTTTTATTAAGTTTTCAAAAATAAAATAAAATAGTGAGAGCAATACATTTTTAAGGAAATCCATGTCAATGTCTCATACATAACATCGTTTTGCTTACAAAATTCCTTTTTCTGCTTACTTATAGTGTCTGGCAACATTCTATGTTATCATGATATTTCTTCCTCCACAAACATGTATCCAGAAAAACCCACAATTTCTACTTAAAATGTTCTTATTCTGAATTAAAATATTATATCTTACCATCCTTTACAAACTGTATAATTATCTATATTTATAGTTATCTTATCTTGCTCCCTATACTATATAGTCTTACTGTTAGGTATAGATTGGTCACACCATGCTATTTTTCAATCTTTTTAACCACAAAGAAGGAAAGGGAAGAAAGAAGGAAAGGGAAGAAGGAAAGGGAAGAAAGAAAGAAAGAAAGAAAGAAAGAAAGAAAGAAAGAAAGAAAGAAAGAAAGAAAGAAAGAAAGAAAGAAAGAAGTCATTTCCTGCCTAAAAATTCTCATCTAATCCATACAATTCTTCCCTTTCAAGCTATAATAATTAATGTTATTAATAAAAAAGTTTAGATCACCTTACTATAAGACTTCCATCATATTTACATTGTACTATTATTAAATCAAGGTAAATTAGAACCTGTTAGACTCATTGCTTATAATATTTACTTATAACCATCTTTAGGGTCTTTTTTCATGGTGTTACATTCCATATTGCTAGTATTGAAACTTAAAACACATTTTTATATTGGTATTGTACAAGGCAGAGAAAACAGTCTATTACACAGAGTCACATTACTGTGCAGCTTTCAAGTTATTTTGTGCTTTATATTTTATGTTACTGTAAATCAATTAAATCAGTGGTCATAGATCAGTGTAGAGTGGAGCCAATCAAACAATTATTACATATAAAATTTACTTATAGTATTTGATCTTTTTCTGCTTTTTCTGTACATTTTTTTCACTACCGTGCTCTTATTCCTTTTATTTTTAAAGGTAAAATTGATCTTCCCTTCTCTATGATTAATTTGGAAAGGAAATAAAAGAACTGTTAGTTCTGTTTTGTCTTCTGGGAAAATTACATTCTCCTTAGTCTTCTCTGAAAATGGAGGATTTGAGAGATTTGTTTGGTCAATGTAAGAGCTTGTTATCTCTCTATTTGGTACACACGATTCCATCAGAAAAACATCATGTCTGAGGTCCTGTTTTTTGAGTGACATCAATGGGATATTCTGCTCTTCATCGTATCTTCACAAGGTTTTTTCAAGAGGTTGCTGAAGGATTTTTGTCAACACTTGTACCAGATGGTCTTCAAAGTTTTCCCACAAAACTTGTAGTGATTGTGTACGATCACAGTTTGCCAATGTAGCCAAGTCTTTAAGTGTAGTTAGAAACGCCACTGCATTTCCTTGTAATAGTTTAAAATCAAATCTGCCAGTTCCACAATCTTATAGTCTATCGTTCTAGTGAAATTTGCTCATTAGCCAAGCACGGTTTCCATAGCCGTTTTAATTTCATAAAGCAAATGTCTTTTTCTCTGTTAAAAATTAGCCAGAAGTCTTAAATCGCGAACGCTGCAGTGGAAGTAATTCCTTTCAGGATTCAGTAGAGTCTTTACCCCCAGGGAAGGTTTCTTATGTGCCTTAACTGATACGGAGCAATCGGGGGAAGCTCCGGGCCAAAAGCTGGCTGCGGGACAAATGGTGTGAAATTGACGAAATGCACTGGAGGGAAAAGAAGGTTGAGCCCAGGCCAAAGTCTATTGGGTGCAGTAAATAAGAAGCCTGGAGACCGACTGGCAGTGAAAGTGCAGAAAGTTTATAGTGTGATAATGGTGAATATTTACACAGAGAATATACAGACTGTTGCATAACATACCTCGGTTGGAGAGAGCCAAGTCTCCCAACCCAGCTTATCAAGTTTACAGTATATATACAGATCCCATCCAATCACTAACAGGGCAGACTAATCACCTACTCTTAACCAGTGTTCCCTCTAAGCTGAGTTAGTGTGAGCTAGCTCACAGTTTTTTAGCCTCCGGCTCACACATTCTTGTCTTCGCTCAGGAAGGAGGGCTCCAGAGCAAACTAATTTATGCAATAGCCAGATCGCCTGCTTACAACTTTAATTCCAGTAGCTCACAAAGTAGAATTTTTGCTCACAAGACTCCACAGCTTAGAGGGAACATTGCTCTTAACTAGGACAAAGAGTAGCACCTGGCAGTTTAACACCTGGATGTAAGATCATTAACCACTCAGTATGACAGCCATGACTTATACACTAGATCATTCTGATCTACACTCAGTAACAGCTTTCTACCTTATCACAACCTAGGGTTGGGGACTCCTGCTCTAGAACTTAATGCCACACAGGCAACCAAGACTTTGTGAGGCCACTGTTGAAACATTTCCTACCCCCATATTTCACTTATGTCACTGCAACAAAAAGGGCCAAGGAAGGAAGGGACGGACGGACGGACGAACTATACATTGACAGCAATTACCAAATTAAAACTGGCCCTTTGGGGAAATGGTGGCCTCAAGGGGTGGACAGAAGGAAAATGGCACCAATGTGAGAGGCATTTGCAGAAACGCACCCCTTCTTGTCAAGGTGGTGTACTAACATGCTTGGAGTGTGTTGTTTCTGGAAAGATCACACCAAACCAGGTTTGAGAAGGAATGGACTGAGGACATAGAAGGTCTGACAAGGAGGCCAACTGGGGGGTGACATAATATGAATGTTCCAAACCTGGTGCAGCGAAAAACGTCTATGTAGCTGTAGTGCTGGTATGGTCCATGGCAGGCATTGAGTTTTCTTTCTCTTCCCTCCAGGATGTCAGAAGCACTTTGCAGAGGTAAGTAGATCTCACTCATTTCCCTTCTGGGGGATGGAAAAGGTCTGGATAGTATGAGAGGTATGTGGCCCTCTGGTAGAGTCCCCTCTGGCCACTGGCAGGGAGAAGGGGGGGTAGGATTCTCAGCTCCAGGTAGGAACACTCCTGGAGAGTTGGAGGTGGATCCTGGGGAGGACAGGGACCTCAGTGGGGTGCAGTGCCTTAGAGTCCACCCCCCAAGGCATCCATTTTCTCCGGGGGAACTGATCTCTGTAGCCTTCAGGTGAGCTGTAATTCTGGGGGTTCCCCTGGTCCCGCCTGGAGGTTGGCATCCCTACCATCAAGCTCCAGGAGACAGCACGTAGGGCTATGGATCCTTTAATGTTTCACATGGGAATTTATTTATTCAAGTATTTTTAGGCTGCATTCCTCCCCAAAGGGACCCAAAGTGGCTTAACCCAAAAGAAAAGAAAATTCCAAGTCACAAAAACAACTAGACAAATGTAAAAAGGCACAACAAATCTGGGTTGGTCTGAATCCACCTAGCTGACTGTCACAGGTCCCAGGGGTTCATGCCTCAGGCTCTGCCCAGTCTTTAAACACCTGCAGGAAGAGGAGGGACAAAATTCAGACCACAGCTTCTGTGAGCTTGGTGCCAGCATTCCAGCAGGATAAAGTAAGAACATAAGAAGACTCTACCGTAAGCTCTTGGAGGATTGGCTACATTAGGGGTGTGTCGCTTAATATGCAAATGAGTACCTGCCACAAAAAGAGCCCTGCCGGATTGGTCCATCACTCAATGTTCCCTCTAAGGTGAGTTAGTGTGAGCTAGCTCACAGTTTTTTAACCTCCAGCTCACACTTTTTTGTCTTAGCTCAGAAAGAATGACTCCAGAGCACACTAATTCGTGCAGTAGCCAAACCACTCGCTCACAACTTTAATGCCAGTTGCTCACAAAGTAGAATTTTTGCTCACAAGACTCCACAGCTTAGAGGGAGCACTGGTCCATCTAGCTCTTCCTCAGTTTCCCCCACCCAGCTAATTAGCAGGAGATTGGGGCACTCAGTTTTATTAGTACCCCTCCCTCCATTCTCATGGCCTGAGCACTGCCCCTTCTTTCCTTGGCTACTCTTGCTAAAGGACTTGGTTGGCATGCAGATTAGCCAGAAGGTTCTTTCTAATGAGCAGCACCCTGATGACTGTCCATCACAGAGGCCCTGGGCCACTGAGCACCTCCAAAGATACTCCCAAGGGAGAAAGAGCTGGGGATGTGTTGGATTCCTGACACTACATTTCTCTTAACCAGTTTGTTTTGCTGTTATGGGAAGTTGCAACCCTGAGCGTCTCCTCCTCCTGGCTAAAGAAGGAAGGCATGTGGCATAACATTTGCTCTGGAATATCCCCATATCCGCCAGTTTGGTGTAGTGGTTAAGTGCGCGGACTCTAAGCTGGGAGAACCGGGTTTGATTCCCCACTCCCCCACTTGCACCTGCTGGATGATCTTGGGCAAGCCATAGTTCTGGTACAGCTGTTCTTGAAAAAGAGCAGTTTCTGTCAGAGCTCTCTCAGCCCCACCTATCTCACAGGCAGGTGTTCCCTCTAAGCTGAGTTAGTGTGAGCTAGCTCACAGTTTTTTAGCCCCTGGCTCACACATTTTAGTCTTCACTCAGGAAGGATGGCTCCAGAGCAAAATAATTTATGCAGCAGCCAAATTGCTAGCTCACAACTTTAATTCCAGTAGCTCACAAAGTAAAATTTTTGCTCACAAGACTCCACAGCTTAGAGGGAACATTGCTCACAGGGTGTCTGTTGTGGGGAGGGGGAGGGAAAGGAGTTTGTAAGCCCCTCTCAGACTCCTTTGGGTAGTGAAGGGCGGGGTATAAATCCATCCTCATCCTCATCCTCTTCTTCTGAAATCTATCCAAGTAGTTTTTGAATCTTTAGCTGAACCCCAAACTTCATTATACTGAAGAAGGGCAAAGCACATTAGCATTCCAGATTGGGGGTGGTGGTGTTTCCAACATAAAGATGTCACGCCTGACTGGCCATCTGATCCAGGGGAAGTAGTTTATTTTTCATACCTTCCTTGATCAGAATTCAGAAATGTAAATGAGTACCCCACTTTTGGACTGAAACAGAGAAGGGTCTCCCTGCTTCTGAGAGACCCCTTGAAACATGGGCAGAAAGAAACAAGCCCTGACAATCTTTTCTCAAGTCTGGAATGTGCTATGGGAAAGAAGATCTGTCTCCAAGGAAGGAGACATCAAAACGTTTGTACATTTTAAGTAGCAAGAAACTACACTCACCTTTTGATTTTTGTGTTCTGCTGTTTCACCTCCTAAATATATTTATTAGCTTATTTGTATGTGTGTAGAATAGACTTCTTTTTTTTTACAATTTGTTCACTGGCTTTGAAATACATTCTGAGTTATTACTGTGACATTTTGGACACTGTAATGTAACCCTACTAAACAGAAGGCACAAAGGGGAGGTGGAATCCTTTCCCTCTCTCACACACCAGCAGAGACGACATTCAGAAGGAGAATTCTTGGCTGACCTGAAACAGCCCATTACTGTGCAGCCCTTAGCAGAGTTCCCCCTACTCTGCCCACTGACTTCCACGTATGTCCCTCTGCTTTAGGACTGCACTGCTAACCTAATACAATCTCTTGGGGGTGGTAGGGACAATAAAAGGGGCATGTCTGGGGTCCAAGAGGCAGAGAAGTCCATACAAAGTATTAGGTGCATATGCTCAGAGCAATTCAAAAGAAATATATGAAACTGCAACAATGTCAGATCAGTGTTTCTGCAGATGTCCACAAGTGGCAAGCCCCTGAAGTAAAGTGATGGTGGGGACACTGTTAGTACAATTGTACCCTATTGTGTTTCTTCTTTCATCACTGTGGTCATGTGAGGAGGAGACACTCAAGAATGTCCTGAGGGCCTTCTCAGTCGTGGCACCAAAATTATGGAATCTCCTTCCCAGGAAGATTCATCTCTCCCATTCCCTTATTGTGTTCCACCTGCCTGTGAAGAACTTTGCTGTATTGTTTATAGTTCTCTCCAGGGGTCATTTCGTAGAAAAAGAGCTAGGGGGACTCATTAGCATAACTCATTAGCATATGCCACACCCCCTGACATCACCGGAAGTGTGTCCTCCCCACCTCCAGCGGGCACCAGCAGGGAGCTCCAGGCCCCGCCCTCCCGCACCTCACCCGGGGGGATGGCGTCCCCCCGTGTCCCCCCCCCAAATGACCCCTGGTTCTCTCACTGAATTCTTTTTCCTGTTTCTGTGTTTCTATGTTTTCTTTAATTGTTTTTCTTTTGAAAGCTTGTTTTAATATTTCTTTTTTTAAAAAAAATTATTATTCGGATATAACTACATATTCAAAAAATACAACTTTTCTTTCAACATATATCCTTTTCTCATTCTCCTACCCCCCTTCACTTGGCCTCCCGCAATGCTCCCACCCCACATACAAATTAATTCTCAAATTGCTATCATTTATAACCTCCTCATTATCAATTCTTCAGATAACATTATATCATTATAACCATCTTTTCAATCTATTATTTTCTGTTCTTAATAACTATCAAAGCAAAGTAAGTTCTTCCATCTTAAGTCCTAACAGTAATATTTCTGGTTCTTTTTTAAAAGTAGATTTCAAAATCTTTTGCATTTCAGTATGGACTTCTGTCCAGAAGTCCGCAGCTTTGCCACAAGTCCACCACATATGGTAAAAAGAGCCCTCATGTTTTTTACATTTCCAACACTTATTTGACATATTCTCATTCATATTAGCTATTGTTTTGGCGTCATGTACTATCTATACATCATTTTATAACTATTTTCCTTCAAATTATTACAAGTAGAAATTTTCATTGACTTTTTCCATAAACATTCCCAAGATGACATAGATATTTCTTTATTCATATTTATAGCCCATTTTATCATTTGCTCTTTTACCGTTTCGTCTTCCGTATACCATTTTAACAAAACTTTATATATTTTTGATATCATTTTTTCCCTTTTTCTGCCCACACACATTCCATTTCGTTATTTTTCTCTCTAAAACCAAACCTTTTTTGTCAGTCATAAACAAATCATATATCTGTCTATAATTTAACCAATCATATTCAAAGTCTAGCTCTTCTCTAGCTTTTATCACACAATTTTTCCCATCTACTTTCATAATATCTCTATAAGTTAACCAGTCCTCGCCCTTATGTCTTGAATATGGTTTAATTACTTCAGCCGGTACAATCCATAATGGTCTGTCTTCAAAAAAGAACCTTTTGTATCTCATCCAAGTCTCAAACAATGATCTTCTTATAAAACTTGTTTTAATATTTCTGATTGATTGTTGCCTTGGGGACCCTATGTTGGGTGGGGGAAAAGATGTTTAAAATATAAACAAACAAGTAGCCAGGCAGATTTCCCTTCCACAACACTTCTGTCGCTCTCTGCATTCCTTTTTTTTTTTGGTGGGGGGGGCTGAGTAGTGTGTGTGTGTGTGTGTGTGTGTGTGTGTGTGTGTGTGTGTGTGTGTGCGTGCCTGGAAGTCATGGTTGACTTCTGGAAACCCCTAGTGGGGCTTGGACATTTTCAGAGAGGTGGCTTGCTATCTTCTCCTGCCTGTGGCTCATCTATGCTTCCACCTGTCCGTTTCCTTGGTGCTGGTGGAAAGTGCCATTAAGACACAGCCAACTTAGGCTATTTCTGCACCCATCATTTCCTCCACCGTCTCCTCGCTTTTCTGTCACCTTTTATATTATGTTCTGCATCTCCTCCCACTTTCACCTCACATCTCCAATGGCTTTTTTTGTTGTTGCTTCTGCATTCCTTCTTGCACAATCAGCTTTCAGCTCACTCTATCACCATGTTTTCTGGAGCCGTTTTTGCTGCGGACTGTTGTCTTGCCTCGCTTTTTAAGTTGAAGGAATTTATGATGCATGCATTATTCCATGGATACTGCATCCCCACCCAATTCCCACCCCTGTTTCCACCCCTTTTCTGAGAGCCAGTTTGGTGTAGTAGTTAAGTGCGCGGACTCTAATCTGGGAGAACCGGATTTGATTCCCCACTCCTCCACTTGCACCTGGCTGGATGACCTTGGGCAAGCCATAACTCTGGCACAGCTGTTCATGAAAAAGAGCAGTTTCAGTCAAGAGCTCTCTCAGCCCCACCTACCTCACAGGGTGTCTGTTGTGGGGAGGGGAAGGGAAAGGAGTTGTAAGCTGCTCTGAGACACCTTTGGGTAGTAAAGAGCGGGGTATAAATCCAATCTCTTCTTCTTCTTCTTCTTTTCCTGTCTTCATCACCACAAGGATTGTGGTTTACTGTTCCTCGCACCCTGTGCCTTCCTCCTTCTTACTTCTGGTCCACTACTGAGAGGGTTACCAGTTGTAATTTTTTTTACAAGCCCTTTAAAAGTCTAGCATTAAAATTGATTGATAATCTTGGGTAGGTTGTGAAACAAACCATTACTATGGACTACTTTAAAGAGGTGCCCTATGGAGGATATGCGAAGGGTGGACGGAAGGCATCAAGGGAGAAAGGCAGCCACTGGGTGGTCGTTGCACTGGCTGCTCACACATCCCTGAAGGCCATCGAGTGCTCCATCCAATCCTCCACACTTGCCACCACAATCGTACTCTAGTTTGTGACTGGCCATCCTCAAACATGCCTCTCACTCAGTGCAGGTTGCCGGGCGACAGGGGAAGGGCTTCCCATTTCTTTGCAAGCAGGCTAGTTTTGAGTTTACCATACTGAGACTTGCTATAGAGCTTGTTCCCTGCTGGTATTGCTTTAAAAAGGAGTTGTAGAGGAAGCAAACTGAAGCATCCCCAATACAAACAAAAAAGGATTTCCACTTGTCAGGTTCTCAGTCAAATCACTCTCTTCACACACTTCCTTCAGTGAATGTTTTATTGAGAGATATGAGATGCTATGGGCCAAATGCTTTGTCAGGACTGAGGTGCAAAGGCGGGGAAACAGGGTATAGGTACAACCCCAAGATTCCATTCAACCCCCATATCCACCAGTTTGGTGTAGTGGTTAAGTGCGCGGACTCTAATCTGGGAAAACCGGGTTTGATTCCCCACTCCTCCACTTGCACCTGGCTGGATGACCTTGGGCAAGCCATAGTTCTGATAAGAGCTGTTCTTTAAAAAGAGCAGTATCTGACAGAGCTCTCTGAGCCCCACCTACCTCACAGGGTGTCTATTGTGGGGAGGGGAAGGGAAAGGAGTTTGTAAGCCGCTCTGAGACACCTTTGGGTTGTGAAGGGCGGGGTATAAATCCAATCTCTTCTTCTTCTTCTTCTTCTTCTTCTTCTTCTTCTTCTTCTTTTCCTGTCTTCATCACCACAAGGATTGTGGTTTACTGTTCCTCACACCCTGTGCCTTCCTCCTTCTTACTTCTGGTCCACTACTGAGAGGGTTACCAGTTGTAATTTTTTTACAAGCCCTTTAAAAGTCTAGCATTAAAATTGATTGATAATCTTGGGTAGGTTGTGAAACAAACCATTACTATAGACTACTTTAAGGAGGTGCCCTATGGAGGATATGCGAAGGGTGGACGGAAGGCGTCAAGGGAGAAAGGCAGCCGCTGGGTGGTCGTTGCACTGGCTGCTCACCCATCCCTGCAGGCCACCGAGTGCTCCATCCAATCCTGCATACATTTTAAAAAACCTCTGGGGGACACGCACACCCACACACCACGAGGGATGCGTCCAATGCGCCCTCTAAGCTGTGGAGTCCTGTGAGCAAAAATTGTACTTTGTGAGCG
Organism: Gekko japonicus; assembly: GCF_001447785.1. Lineage (NCBI taxonomy): Eukaryota > Metazoa > Chordata > Lepidosauria > Squamata > Gekkonidae > Gekko > Gekko japonicus. The sequence goes on along the minus strand of NW_015163237.1, from coordinate 17,989 downwards.
ACTGGCATTAAAGTTGTGAGCGAGCGATTTGGCTGCTGCGTAAATGAGTTTGTTCTGGACAGAGCCGTACTTTCCTGAGCTAAGACAAAAAATTCTGTGAGCCGGAGGCTAAAAAACTGTGAGCTAGTTCACACTAACTCGGCTTAGAGGGAACACTGGATGAGTCCACGTTAATTGATCAAAAATGTGGGGGGGGACTGGAGGGGGAGAAAACATGTTCAGAAGGCGGGGCAAACAAATCCAAATTCAGTTTCTCTGCGGTAAGATGTGAGTGCAGAAATAGCCCTATAGTGACTTCGAAAGGTTTTTAAAGCAAGGGATACACTTCTGCACGTTTTTCCATTTTGTTCTTTTGCTCCTCTCAGGAGTTTTGGTTTGAATGAATGATCCATTAAAGCTTTCCTCTCTAGGTATCAGAAGAAGGAGACGTTTGCGAATCCAGGGGCTTTTCCTCCTGGGCTGAAATGGAGGCTCTGGAGTTGCTGGGAGATCAACCACTTGCTGGAGAGCGTCACAAAGAAATTCCAAAGTGAGAGTGAATGGCTGCAAGGATGTCATTCAGGATATTTACATCAGTTCAGAAATGCAAATAGCAGGTTCTGGATCACTGAAGAATGCCAGCTGAGAAGGCAATTTTAGTCCAGTGTTCTCAAATTGGTCTTGGAATCTAGAATGTTTAAAAATTACCTTCATTTTTTTATCTCCGTACCTTGGGTACCGCAGTGTTTAAGAGGGAGGCTGGGAAAGAAAGAAGTTTCCAAAAGAGGATGAGGGAACCTGATTAGTGAGGCTGATAAAGGTGTTAATGATCCGATACATATTTGCCCAACTTTCCTATTGCAGTTTGGAGTCATAAATCAATGCTCCCTCTAAGATGGATTAGCGTGAGCTAGCTTGCAGTCTTTTAGCCTCCAGCTCACACACTTTTGTCTTAGCTCAGGAAGGATGACTCCAGAGCAAACTAATTTATGCATTAGCCAAATCGCTCGCTCACAGCTTTAGTGCTAGTGGCTCACAAAGCTGAATTTGTTTTCCTAAAAGCTCACAAGACTCCACAGCTTAGAGGGAGCATTGCTCCAGAGCACACTAATTAATGCAGCAGCCAAATCGCTTGCACACAACTTTAATGCCAGTCGCTCACAAAGTAGAATTTTTGCTCACAAGGCTCCACAGCTTAGAGGGAGCACTGGTTATAATGTAAACTGATGTCCCATTTTTGCACTTAACACAACTGGGCAGTGTTCAGTGAATCCGGCAGCCAAGTTCTGTAGCTGTTCTTAATGCATAATCAGAGCTCAATTACTTTAACCCTTTACTTGATATGAAAGTTGAAATTGGTGTGAGGATTTCTTAAACCGTGCTTCGATTTACACGACAATGGCTTGGCTCCCTCTGTGGTCCGACAGCCCCTGACCATCCTGTTAGCCCAGAAAATGGATGTACACTCCAGGAGCAGGGCTTCTCTCATGTAAGTGTCAAATTTAGAAAAGCAAACCATGGGTCTAAGCCGTGAAGTCTTGTGAGCAAAAATTCCACTTTGTGAGCTACTGGCATTAAAGTTGTGAGCCAGTGATTTGGCCACTGAGTAAATTAGTTTGCTCTGGAGCCCTCCGTTCTGAGCGAAGACAGAAATGTGTGAGCCAGAGGCTAAAAAACTGTGAGCTAGCTCACAACATAAGAACATAAGAGACGCCAATGTTGGATCAGGCCAAAGGCCCATCCAGTTGTCACACAGTGGCCAGAAATACCAGGTGCCATCAGGAGGTCCATCAGTGGGGCCAGGACACTAGAAGCCCTCCCACTGTTGCCCCCCCCAGCACCAAGAAGACAGAGCATCACTTGCCCCAGAGTCCCTATCTATACCTTGTGGCTAATAGCCACTGATGGACCTCTGCTCCATATGCTTATCTAATTCCCTTTTGAAGTCGTCCATACTTGTAGCCGCCACCACTTCCTGTGGAACAACAACTCAGCTTAGAGGAACAACAACTCAGCTTAGAGGGAACACTGGTTGGGACATTTTGGGAACATTCGTAGAGCAAGTTTATTTATTTATTCAATTTACACCCCGCCCTCCCCGCCGAAGCAGGCTCAGGGCGGCTTACATAAAACTCTGCTCATAAATAACAATTAAAACCAGTCATAAAACAATAATAAAACAGTCCACTTGTCACCATTATCATAAGGTGCTAGAATAGTGGTCTGATAAATGCTAGAGCAGTAGGTCTAATACTAATCGTATTACTTCAGGTGCCAATAACGGTCATGAGTTCAGGCCAACTCATCTTGATTGATTTATTTATGTGGTGAGCACAGGCTGTTGATCTAGGGCTGCCAAATCCCCATGAGGGGTGGATTTCCCCCCGCTTTGGAGATCCAATTTCCGCCCCCGCGAAAATCGGCCCCCGGGGGAAACCCCACCCCCGCGTGCACGTCACAGGAAAGTGACGTCGTGACGCCAGGCACACTCTGTTTTCCCCTCAAATGGTTGTGCCCCGCCCCCAGTGTCCCCGGCATCATGACGTCATTTCCCTGTGACGTGCATGCTGCCGGGAGCCAGCACAAAGTCCCTCGCCGGCAGACGTAAGTTGATTTGGCAACCCTATGTTGATCGTAGAGCCAGGCACAGGGCTCACTTTTCAGGTGTTAGATGCAGCTCCTTGATAGAAGGCCTGATGGAAGAGCTCTGTCTTGCAGGCCCTACGGAACTGTAAAAGGTCCCGCAGGACCCTGATCTCTTCTGGGAGCTCATTCCACCAGTATGGAGCCACCACTGAAAAGGCCCTGGCCCTGGTTATAGCCAGCCTGGTGTCTTTGGGGCCTGGGAGGGCCAGTCGATTTTGGGACCCTGATTGCAGTGATCTCTGGGGAACATGTGGGGAGAGGAGGTACCTTAGGTATGCCAGACCCTGACTTTAAAGGGCTTTAAAAGTAAGAACCAGCAACTTGAAGTTAATTCAGTATGCTATTAGCAGCCAGTGCAGTGCTTTCAGCACAGGCTGGATGTGTTCCTGCATAGTGTACTAGCTGAAGCTTCTAGATTTGGGACAACGGCAGCCCCATGTAGAGAGCATTACAGTAGTCTAGTCTCGAGGTGACCATCACATGAATCACTGTTGCCAAGTCATTGCATTAGAGGAAGGGAAGCAACTGCCTAATCAGCCGAAGATGATAAAAGGCTGACTTGGCAGTGGCTGCTACCTGGGCCTCCATTGTTAAGGAGGCATCCAGGAGCACTCCCAAGCTCCTAACCTCCGATGCTGGCACCAACTGAGCCCCATCGAAAGTCAGGAGTGGGTTCCCTCTCCTCGGGCCACCTCAGCTCAGGCACAGGACCTCCGTCTTCGTTGGATTCAATTTCAATCGGCTCAGTCTAAGACAGCCAACCACAGCTTGTAACGCCCGGTCCAGATCTTCTGGTGTGGATTGGTTACTCAACAGCAGATAGAGCTGGGTGTCATCCACATACTGGTGACATCCCAGCCCATGCCTCTGGGCAATCTGGGCAAGGGAGCACATATAGATGTAAAATAACATCAGGGAAAGCACCGCCCCTTGGGGCACTCTACAGATCAGTGGATGCCTTCAGAATAGCTGCTCCCCTAGTGCCACCCTTTGCTCCCGACCCTGAAGGAAGGAGGCAAGCCATTGCAAGGCAGGCCCCTGGACTCCAGTGTCAATGAGGCAGTGGATCAGTAACTGATGGTCGACCATGTCATAATTACTGTACCAAAACCAGGGTGCTGATGGTGATGTTTTACTGGAAGATGCTTACAGGTTCCTTCCTTCTGTGTACTGCCTTTGCTATACGATTGTACCAAAAGGGACCTGTCAAAGTTGTCCCTTTGGCTCCAATGAATAACTCCTGTTGCTTGAGGGTTTTTGGGATTAGAGTCTAGGCATTATCCCTCTGTAGCGCCCACACCCGGTGAATTCCAAACCTTTCTTTGGCTTAAATGGCACTGGATTGAACTATAAAACCCCAGACTTGAACTACAAAGTTGTGCTGAAGCCAAATGTTAGCTTTCCAAATCACAAATTGTGTGTCTTTGTTTTCTAAATACTACAGAAGCAGTAACTGGGAATGATAAGAGAAATGTAGGTATTCGTAAGCAAAACTGGATGGGGGAGCCCCACTCCCACCCAGATTTGTTTCAGCGATTTTGGAATTGCTGGTCTTGTGACAAGATATAAACACAATGGTTTGATGGTTGGTTAATCCCTGTTCCTTTTTCTTCCCCAGATTCTCTCGTTTCTGGGCATCTAATGCGAAGAGGTAAATTTTGAAGACCTATGGAGAACAACATTCACAAGGAGAGGGACTTGTCAGGAGGTTTTCTTTTTGTGTGTCATTGATGTTGAGGATTTTCATCCAGTAAACATCTAGATTCATATCCAGATTATTTTGGGGAATCAGCTTTCAAGAGTCAGAGCTCTCTTTGTCAAACTCTTGAAAGCTTACACCTGCAAAATCTTGTTGGTCTCTAAAGTACTTCTGGATTCAGATCTAACTATTTTACTGCAGACCAACACAGCTACCTCCTGAAACTGCTCTATGAATATGAGAATCATAAATTGGTTAATGGGAATAGCTGTGCTGGTCTGAAGCAGCAGAGCAAAGTTTGACTCCAGTGGCACCTTTAAGGCCAACAAAGTTTTATTCCAGGTATGAGTTCTTCAGATACAGTGAAATAGAAGTCACCAACCATTACATATAGGCAGAGGTGGGGAAGGTGTTACCAGGAAAGGCTGAGCAGTAAATATAAGCTAAGACTGGAAAAGGCAATTTGGTAAGACCTGTGAATAGCAGCAAATAAGAATACAGCATAATAAGGAGTTTACAAACAGATGCAAGAACTGAATGATGCTAGCATGTGTAGTGAGATAAGAAACCAATATCTCTGTTAAGCCCTGGACGGTCCATTGTCCTGAGTGTGGTAATAACTTTTAACAGCAATCCGCCATTCTAGTCTGTTTCTGAAATCCCTTTGTAATAAAACAGCTACTTTAAGGTCCCACGCTGAATGTCCTGGAAGGCTGAAGCATTCTCCTACAACAGGTTTTTCAGTCTTGTGATTCTTGATTCTTTGGCATAGGGTTTGACCTGTTTGGCCTATGTGGAGAACTGAAGGGCATTGTTGGCATTTAATGGCATATACAGTGTTAGAAGATGAGCAAGTGAATGAGCCTGAGATGGTGTAGCCGATGCTGTTAGGTCAAGTGATCGTGTTGTCCGGGTGTATGTGGCAGCAAGGTTGGCATCTGGGTTGATTGCAAGCTCTGGTATCCCTGTCCGTGTTCAAGTTAGATGCTGTATTATTGTTGGTGAGGTTGGGTTGCCAGGTCCCATCTTCTCTCCGGTGGAGGGATTGGGGAGGTATTCCTGGAGGGGGAGGGGCCGTCCCCAACATGATGGCCTCATGCAGAGTGACGTCATCGCGTCATGGGCGCAGCGCAGCACACACGCACACACCGTTTCCCCCAACCATTTAAAGGGATCCTTCCCCTTAAATGGTTGGGGGAAAGCGGGTGCCGTGCACACCTGCCCTGCAAACAACGAACTTGCAATTTGCAGGGCAGGCGTGCACGGTTGCCACTTTAAAAAAGTGGCTTGTGGGGGAGGCGTGCACGGCGTCCGGTCTTTTCAAGCGGGGCTGCAGAGAACTGTCGGGGCCAGGACTTCTCCCCACTGGCCAGCTGGCCAGCATCTGGTTGGAGCCCCAAAAATCAAGGGATCCCCGCCCCCACCGGTGAGCTGTTTAAGATTAGGGGTCTTGCACACAGACAGCCCCACCTGGAGGCCGTCACTCCTATAACTGACTTTCCCATCCTGACACTGGCTCCAGCTTGCCCTCCTCGTCTCACCTCTCCCCACAAAACTGGCCACCCTCAAGACTTTGCATGCCATTTTGGTTGGCTATCAGAGATAAGGATGAAGCATACCTGGCCAAAAAATGGGGGAAAGCCAGTGAAATTGCTTTCTTCTAGTTCTTCTGTTGCAATGAATTATGTGCTTTGGGGTTTCAGAGGAAAACTGAGACTTCCACACCACATTAATAAACCTCAGGTCTTACAGAACGATAGCATGTATTCCTCTTCAGAAACTGAGCACTGATCACACACCTCTTGCAATGCTCCAGAATAGATACCCTCCATTCTGTTGCAGCACAATCTGCTGCTTCCTTTCCTAGCATAACCCAAAAGTTATCTTTTCCCACTGCTTTCTAGATAAACCCTGTTCACTTATTTCCCGGCAACACACACACAAAAATTGTACAAATACATCAACTGAGCTCAACTTCCCAATCAAGTCTTGGAATACGGGAAGAAAAGTACCTCTGAGAGTGTACATTTTATTTCCGCTGAACTCTCCTGCCTCCCTTTCTCCCGTGGCCTTCAAAATACTAAACTTCATATACAGTGTTTGGAGGAATGAGCAAGCCTACTGCTTTAAAAAGAGAGCGGAACTTATGCATGTTTGACTGAGCCTCAAGAAGTGAATTAATCTATCTGGCTGATTTTCCTTCCCTTCTGTCTCCTCATCTCTCCCTAACAGCAAATATGACTCTGGATCCAATCGCAGCTTATACCGAACTTATCCTGTCTGAAGATCGGAGAAGCATTACATGCCAAACTAAAGCTCAAGACCTGCCTGAACACCCTGAGGATGTTTACTCTTATTCCTGTGTGCTGGGCAGTGAGGGATTCACATCAGGCTGCCATTTCTGGGAAGTCACTGTGGGAAGTGAGGAAGGCTGGGCCGTGGGGGTGGCCAGAAATTCTGTGAGGAGGAAGGAAAAGTTCTCCTTTAGTCCTGAGCAAGGGATATGGGCTATGGGGTGGAATAAGGGCCGGTACAAGGCTTTCATAATGGGCAATAACCCTCCCCTGACCCCGTGTGGAGAGCTCAAGAGGATCCGAGTCTCTCTCAACTACGAGGGAGGGCAGGTGGCCTTTTTTGACGCTGACAGAGCAGCCCTTCTCTACAGGTTCTCTGAAGGCTCCTTCTCTGGAGAGACCCTCAATCCCTTCTTTGCTGTGTACGGTAAAGGCTACCTCAGAGTCTGCCGTTAAAGTAGTCAAATACTAACCAGGGCCAACCCTGCTCAGCTTCTGAGATGTGATGAGATCAAGCTAGCCTGAGGCCACCCACGTCAGGGGATATTTAAACTGTAGATGGGTAATTTTGGGCAGCTTTTTCAGCTTCCCCTTGAGGAGAAAGAAGCTGATCCCTCTATTTGAGGGAGACCCCTATTATGTATTAGGACTGAAACCTTTCAGGACTGTTCTACCAGAGACTGGCTGAGCTTGGAGCAGAGAACAATAGCCCACCAGGACTCTGGAAGTAACCAACCAAGAAGCAGGGTTATTTTGGGGCAGGAACACACAGGAACGGAGTTCTGGCTGGCTCCCAAGTTCGCCATGCCCAGCAGGAACTCATTAACATAATAGGCCACACCCAACAGCAGAAACTCATTATGATTGGCTACAATTAGGGGGTGTGGCCTAACATGCAAAGGAGTACGTGCTCCAAAAAAAAAAGCCCTGGGTTTTGACAACAAGGTAAACAGAATAAGAACCAAAAGGTGGGTGTGGTTGGATGACTACACTTCTGGCCTAATATGCAAATGAGCTGTGCTGTCAGGGGTATGGCCTAATATGCTAATGAGTTCCTGCTGTTGGGTACTGGGCTTTTTCTACAAAAAGAGCCCTGCCAAGAAGTAATCTTATGTAAATAGCCTATCGTTGGGAGTGGGGCGTGTTTGCGTGTGGCAATTGCATGATATTTAAACAGGGCTGAGGCTCTGCAGTCTCAGTCTTGTTCTTGCTGAAATCACTAATAAAGTAGAGCTGATCACCAGACTTGGGGTCTGCCCCTCAATTAGAACACCCCAATCGAGGAATGAACCTAGAACAGGCAGGGATTATATATCTGCATGCCAGTTTGGGTCCCCTTGTTCTTTCTGCTAAATATAAATCCCCATCCCCTTGAAATGGAAGACAGATGACAGATGACAGATGAATGTTCTACAATACAGATCCGGGAAGAAAAACTAGCTGAATATGCAACAATGGCAAAACTAACCAGCTATATAAAAAGAAGACCACTGAAAGAATTTTAGAAAAAATGGCAAGCTTACTACTCATATTATGGGAATAGTTCAGTCTGATTCTTGAATTTATCTAAATATTATATTAAAGGTGATGAAGATATTAATTTTAGCTTTAATCTCTTATTTAGTACTCCACTAGCATTTAAATACTTAGTAAGAATGAGACTTGGAGCCAGTTTGGTGTAGTGGTTAAGTGTGCGGACTCTAATCTGGGAGAACCGGCTTTGATTCCCCATTCCTCCGCTTGCACCTGCTGGATGACCTTGGGCAAGCCATAGTTCTGGCACAGATGTTCTTGAAAAAGAGCAGTTTCTGTCAGAGCTCTCTCAGCCCTGCCTACCTCACAGGGTGTCTGTTGTGGGGAGGGGAATGGAAAGGAGTTTGTAAGCTGCTCTGAGACTCCTTTGGGTAGTGAAGGGCAGGGTATAAATCCAATCTCTTCTTCTGACAAATAATTAAAATCATATGCAGGTTTTAAGGATGGTTTGTTTAACTGTTTATTTGTTTAAACAATTAAATTTGTTTAATCGTTAAAGATGTAAACTTTTTTATTGTTAATAGACTATTGCTAATATTAGGAAATTGTCTATTCTTTTAAAGAGAAAACTCTTTTCGGAACATTGTAATAATGATGTTTTATTTTCTGCCTCTATGTTTGAAACATATTTTTACTAATACAGCTGATTTTACTTGTTGTATATCTGATAATTTCTGATGAATACATATTTCCCCCTATCCCCTTTTCCTTTCTATATCCCACTCTTTCTTGAGAAAATAAAGACTTCTAATCACCAAAGAGACTAGCTTGCCTACCAGCCTCTTATTTTTTCAGAAACGTTGATTCAAACTTCAGGCCTGCAGAAATCCTTCAAGCCCCTCGTTCTGAGAACTCGAGGTCATACTGCCCACAGCTTCAGAGCACAAGAGAAGGAAAGAGAGGAATCAACAAAGTCACTGGGCCGAGAGGTTTCAAGGCCAAGAGCCCAGGGAGGGAGCTTCGCCAACATATTCTGTCTCGTTACCGCAAGGACCCCTCCCTCCCCAGTGGGAGAAGGTAACTTGCTTAATTGGGCCCTGTACAGCTGCAGAGTACCTGGCCTCATGCGGGCAACACCCTTACTTGGTTAGAACCCCTGTTAGCAACATACTTGATTGGTTACGGTCACCTGCTTAGCAACACATTTGATTGGTCAACTAGAATCATGCCAATGCAGGTCATTTAGAATAAAGGAAGTTCTTTCTTTCTGTTTTGTGCCCTTTGCAGGGATTACATTTGCTTGGAGTCACCTCTTGATTCTAGACTAGGTGGGCCTCCCTGGCTGGAACCCCTGCCTTGGATTTTGAAACTTTGCTTGTACTCTATCTGGTCATGGCACATCTCGACTTGGAGAACCAATGTTTGTAAAAGTGCTTAGGTTAGATATTTAACTTTTATTATGTTATGCTTGTTGTTCACTCCTATTATATTGTATATCTCTGTATTATTCCTTTAATAAACCTTATTAATTATATTTTGTGGTGTTCTTGGGTTTCCATCTGAATCCAGTACTTTAGCCCTTGTTGGCTACAGCTGCCAGAGTCACTGTTTTGGAACTCAACTTGCAAGTGTCCCACCTCGCAAGGCTGACTTCTTGAATTAGACCCAGGAAGGCTGGAGACTCAGTCCCTTGGTCTGTGGCTGGTGGGTCAGTTAAGGGTCACGAGGAGTCACACTCCAACAATCTGTGGCTTTGTCCTTGACCAGCTATTCACCCTTAAATAAACAAATTTTGACAAGAACCTGTAAGAATTTCGTTACAGTTGGAGATACAATTCGATCCAGAAATGTGCTTCCCATTGAAATGGATGGAAGTGATTGCAAAACTGATCAACACAACTAGCTGTAATTAGGATGCCAAACACAATCACTTCCAATAGGAGTTAACCCAAATATTATTTTCTATGCCCACCGAAAACAGAGATCCTGAGGGTGCTGTTCTAGTGGGACAGAGGGCAAGAGCATGACCGAGACCTGGGTACGGGAGGGCGAGACGGTTGCGCTCGCCCAACTTGCCCCACCGGGGTTCTCGGTCCTCCATCAATCACGGACTAGGGGGCGGGGGGGAGGAGTGGCGTTTTCATTCGGGAGGCTTACTCCTTCAGGACGCTCTCGCGGGTGGAGATCGCGGGCATTGAATTTTCCCTAACTTGCTTTGCTGTTATGTTTTGGAAAAGGTTGTGGCAAAGCTGTGCAGGCACCCACATGGAAAGCTACCTCTGGATCTTCCCTGTTCCACCCACATCAGCTCTATCCACCAACCCCCTAAGCAGCTCTGTGAGACTTAGCATCAGTGTTACAATTCTTGAATATATTGTGTTGACTGTATCGAAGCACAGTGTGATAACTGTTGCCTTGTCTAGACATTACAGTGGGGTCCCACAAGGATCAGTATTGGAGCTGGTACTATTTTATTTATTCATAAATGATCTGGAAGTAGAGGTTGGTAGTGTAGTGGCCAATGGCAGATGACACAAAATTATTCAGGACGGTGGAAACCAAGGCTGACTGTGAAGAGCTCCAAGAGGACCTCCGCAAACTGGGTGAGTGGGTGACAGCATGGCAAATGAAGTTCAGCGTTGGTAAGTGTAAGGTGATGCACACTGGGACAAAAGAAATCCCAACTTCAAGTATAGGCTAATGGGGTCTGAACTTGCTAAGACAGAGAGGAAAAGATCTTGGGGTTGTAGTGGACAGCTCAATTAAAGTGTCAACCCATTGAGCTGCAGCCATGAAAAACTCTCTGTTAGGAAAGGGATTGAAAATTTACTTATTTATATGTTCAATTTCTAACCCTCCCTTACCTGCACAGCAGGGCTCGGGGTGGGGTACACCATAATAAATAATTAAAACCATAACTTTACAATATTAAAATAATCATTCCATCTACAATAGTGCTCAATAAAATCAGATCAAAGCATTGCAGGTGGTTACCACTGAGGTAGGTGAGAGGGAACAGAACCACACGAGGAAGGACAGTGCTCTTTATTTTCACTATCCCTGCCCATGCACCTGGCGGAGCATCTCTGTCTTAAAGGTCCTGCGAAACCATTTCAAATCTTGCAGGGCCCAGGGCCTCACTAGACAGAGAGTACCACCAGGTAGGGGCCAGGGCTGAAAATGCCCTGTCCCTGATCACGGACAGCCAGATGGTTTTGGGGCCGGAGACCACTAGCTGGTTGTCATTTAGCTGAGCGTAGTGCTCTTTGAAGGACATTTTGGGAAAGGCGGTCCCGTAGATAAGCTGGTCCCAGACCTTTTGAATGTCAACACCAAAACCTTAAACCTGATCTGGTACTCAATTTGGAGCCAGTGCAGCTGTTGGAGCACCGGTTGAATATGTACTCTCAAAAGTGTATCCGGGAGAACTCACAGCACTGCATTCGGCACCAACTGCATTTTCCGGATTAGGCTTAAGGGTAGCCCTGTGTAGAGCGAGTTACAGTAATCCAGCCTAGAGGTGACTGCCGCATGGATCCCTGTGGCTAGGTCTTGGCGAGACAAGTAGGGAGCTAGCAATCTAGCCTGGCATAGATGGGGAAATGCCAGTCTAGTTACATTTGTGACCTGTGCCTCCATTGACAAGGAGGCATCTAGGACCACACCCAAGTTTTTTTTTTTAATTTTTGCATTTTGTGTGGAGATAAACTGGAATTACAGCTCATTTCTAGTCTACAGAGATATTCAGCGCCCCTGGAGAAAATGGATCTTTTGGAAGGTAGATTTCAGGTCACTGAACCCTATTGAGGCCCCTGTCCTCCCCAAGCTCTATCCCCAAATCTCCAGTTTTCCAACCTGGATCTGGCAACCGTAACCCCTGTCCCCTCCCGGTGGCCAGGCAGGACCTGACTACCGTAATCTGGATATGAGTTCTAATTTTGATCATTTCTAACCAAAGGCAGCATGCCTGACTTGAAGATACCGAAACCATGTATGTCGTCTTTCACCTCTTGACTGCAGTACATCATGAAATATACATATCGCATTTCTTTGTACATGATTCTGTATCTGGCTTGTGAGCCATCCTCCCACTAGGGGACAAGGAGCTGTCAGGGGCAGAGACTGGACACTCCTTTTGGGTGGGCTGAAGAGTGGATCTCTGTGTGACCACAGCAGCATCATGGGAGAACATAACATAACATAAGAGAAGCCAATGTTGGACCAGGCCAGTGGCCCATCCAGTCCAACACTCTGTCACACAGTGACCAAAAATACCAGGTGCCATCAGGAGGCCCAGCAGTGGGGCCAGGACACTAGAAGCACTCCCACTCTTGCCCCCCCTGGCACCAAGAATACAGAGCACCACTTGCCCCAGACCGAGAGTTCCTATCTATTTTTGTTGTTCAGTCGCAGTCGAGTCCGACTCTTCACGACCCCATGGACAAGATCTCGCCAGGCCTTCCGGTCTTCCACCATCCTCTGAAGTTTGCTCAATTTCATGTTCGTTGCATCTATGACACTGTCTAACCATCTCATCCTTTGCCATCCCCATCTTCTTTGACCTTCAATCTTTCCCAGCATCATAGTCTTCTCCAGTGAGTGCTCCCTTCTCATTTGGTGGCCAAAGTATTTGAGCTTCAGTTTCATTATCAGGCCTTCCAGGGAACAGTCAGGGTTGATTTCTTTTAGGATCAACTGATTTGATCTTCTTGCAGTCCAAGGGACTCTCAAGAGTCTTCTCCAGCACCTTAGTTCAAAAGAATCTATTCTTCGGCGCTCAGCCTTCCTTATAGTCCAACTCTCGCAGCCATACATGACTACTGGGAATACCATTCCTTTGACCATGCGGACTTTTGTTGGCAGGGTGATGTCTCTACTTTTTATCATGCTGTTTAGGTTCGCCATCGCTTTCCTCCCAAGGAGCAGGTGTCTTTTAATTTCATGGCTGCTGGCTAATAGCCACTGATGGACTTCTGCTCCATATGCTTATCTAATTCCCTCTTGAATCTCTACCTGCCCAGATAGGAAGACTAACCAAGTCTGGAACACACCTGCAAAGTTTGGGAGTCTAGAACGTTCGAACAGTGTGAGAGCCAGTGTGGTGTAGTCGTTAAGAGTGTGTTGGACTAGTATCTGGGAGACCAAGTTCAAATCTCTACTTGTGCCATGGAAGCTTACCGGGTGACCTTGGGCCAGTCACACACTCTCAGCCCTACCTACTTTGCAGGATTTTTGCAAGGATAACATGGAGGAAACAAGACTGATGCAAGCCACTTTGGGTCCCCATTAGAGAGAAAGGTGAGGCACAAATGAATTAAATAAGTAAACAAGACTCTGGATTTACACTTTTATTACCTATTCCATGCAACAGCTGCCAAAGTATAGAGCTAAAAGTGGATTATCAGTTAACCAGTTTGCAGAACAGTTGTAGGGGCAATGATAATGAAAGATGCAAATTCTCCAGTTCTTCCTCTAACCAATGCTCCCTCTAAAGCTGTGGAGTCTCATGAGCAAAAATTCTACTTTGTGAGCTACTGGCATTAAAGTTGTGAGTGATTTGGCTTCTGCATAAATTAGTTTGCTCTAGAGCTGTCCTTCCTGAGCTAAGACAAAAATGTGTGAGCCCTGCACATCTGTATAGATAAGCATTTCAGCGCAAAGCAGAAAAAGCACAGAAAGGAATGCAGTAGCAATTAACCAGACACAGACCGAGCTCCCCAACCTTCATGGCAGCATAGCTGACATACTGCCCTCTCTAAAATCAGCTTCTCCCGACCATTCCGGGAGGTCTCCCGGTTATTCCGGGAGGTCTCCCGGTTATTCCGGGAGGTCTCCCGGTTTGTCTGGGAAGTCGCGATGGAACTGTCTTAACAGTCCAGGGGCCCGAATATCCCCTACTTCCACCCATTCGAGGTGCTGGGGTCCGAAATCCACCCACTCAACCAAATACATCAACTTTCCCCATTTGATCTTAGAGTCCAGAATCTTAGATATCTCATAATGCTCCTCGCCCTCAATCATGATAGGAGGGGGTTTCAATGGACGCCAGGGGCTGGAACCCAAATCTCTTTTCAGGAGGCTGAAATGAAATACAGAATGCAATTTTATCAAATTTTTTGGCAAGTCCAAATCTACAGCAACATCATTGATG
>NW_015163237.1:0-3264 GCF_001447785.1 Gekko japonicus | reverse complement strand
AACTGGGTCCCCCGGTCGGAGACCACCTTGGTAGGGAGCATGTGCAACCTCACCACATGCAGGAGAAACGCCTTTGCCAGTGTTTTAGCCATGGGTAGTTAAGCGAACGAAATGAAATGCGCTTGTTTAGAAATCCACTACCACCGAAATCAGTCATCGATTTGCTCGGTGGTAAGTCAGTTATAAAATCCATAGAGATAACTTCCCAGGGTCGACTCGGATTAGGAAGTGGGTGTAACAGTCCCGGGGTTTTCCCCGGCCTGGGTTTACTCATGGCACAGATTTGGCACGACTGAACAAAGGAGGATAAATCCTTGTGCATTTATGGCCACCAAAACTGCCTTTGGAATAATTGAAGGGATTTAACGAATCCCGAGTGTCCGGACAGTTTAGAGCCATGCACTGCCAGTAACACCTCCCCCCTGAGTGAGAGGGGAACGAACAGCTTATGTCCCCAGTACCAACAGCCATTGTCTAGTAGTTCAAAATCCCCCTCCGCTTCAAGAACTGCTTTATCCCCCACCGAAAGGGCGGAGGTGAACTTACTGTGCCAAGTGTCTTTTGCCTCCTTCCTCGCCCCAGCAGGAGCTGGGTGCAACGTCACAGGGGGTGGAGAGGTTAGGCGGGCCTGGCTGTGAGTTGTCACCACCCCGCCCAGCTGTGAGGGTGTGAACACCGAGTCCAAGACTACATCTCGTTGGCTGTCGTGTTGGGGTAGGCGGGACAGGGCATCAGCCAAAGAGTTTGCAGAACCCGGGAAATGGTGCAAGGTGAATTGAAACTTGGAAAAGAAATCGGCCCACCAGAGCTGTTTGGCATTGAGGAGGCATCGAGGTGTTTTAAGAGTTTCTTGTGATCAGTCCACACCTCGAACGGGACCCTCGCCCCCTCCAACCAATGCCTCCACGTGGATAGGGCAAGCTTTATTGCCCCTGCCTCCTTTCCCCATACCAACCAGTTACGTTCCATGTCATTGAATTTCCTTGACACGTAAACTAATGGATGCAACAAGCCATCCCCCCCTTGTTGCAAAATCGCCCCCACAGCAACATCAGACGCATCAGTTTGCACAACAAATTTTTTCGTTTCATAGGGATGGGCAAGAACCGGTTCTAAGGTAAACAAGGCTTTGAGGCGATCGAGCGCCTCCTGACAGACTTTACTCCATGGCAGCGTGGTGCTCGGCTTAGTAGCCTCTGGCCCCTCCCCTTAGTTTTTAGCAGATCTGTGAGGGGTAAGCTGACCTGGGCGAAACTGGGTAAAAAGGCTCTGTAGAAGTTCGCAAAACCAAGGAAGAATTGGAGCTGTCGTCGGGTTCTGGGCACCTCCCAACCCAACACGTCACGAACTTTCCCCGGGTCCATCTCTAGGCCCCAGTCAGAGATCTGATATCCCAAGAAGTCAATGTGCGTTTTGTGAAATTCACATTTTGACAGCTTAGCGAACAGTTTGTGCTTGTGCAACGTGGTTAAGACCTCCCTCACCAATTTCACGTGTGAAGGTAGGTCGGGGGAGTACAGCAATATATCATCTAGGTAAACAAGCACCCCCTTGAATAAGTGTTTGTGCAACACTTCATTGATCAGGTTCATGAAGACCCCCAGGGCCCCCTGAAGGCCGAAGGGCATCACCCGGTACTCAAACTGGCCGAGAGGGGTGTTGAAAGCGGTCTTATGCTCGTCCCCTTCCCTGATGCGCACCTGAAAATAGGCATCTTGAAGGTCCAGCTTGGAGAAGATTTTTCCTTTTGCCGCTTCAGCAAACAAGTCTTTAATCAATGGCATGGGATAGGCATTAGTGGAAGACACTGCATTTAAGCCCCAATAACCCGTGCAGAGTCGCAGCCCCCCATACTTTTTTTCTTTTTTGGGGGAACAGTACCGGGGCCGCGTAGGGGGACGAGGCCAAGTCAGATGAACCCACGGGCTAAGTTCTTGTCAATGAACTTGCGCAGTTCCTCCTTTTCGGCCGGTCCCATTGCATAAATGCGCCCCTTGGGTAGTTTCTGCCCCGGTAACAGTTCAATGCTACAGTCTGAATGTCTATGCAGGGGGAGTTCATCCGCCTCCCCCTCCTTGAACACCCTAGCCAAATCCCGATACTCGGGGGGAATGGCGAGCAGTTCCTCCTGAGCTAGACATACTCTAGGGCCTTCAGCTATCGACTGCTGGCCCCATTCCGGGTCCCACCTGTGGCCCCGGCACTTAGGTGAAATGAACTGTACCTTCCCTTCGTCCCACAAAATGTAGGGATCGTGCCCGTGCAGCCACGGGGCCCCAAGGACTAGTGGGAACCTGGCAGCTAAGGTGATCACGAATGCTCTGTCCTGCCAGTGATCCCCCACCCCAATCCGCAACGGTACAGTCTCGTACTCACACGGGTCTTTCATTGTAGAGCCATCCATTTGTGTAAAGATCAGGGTGTCTTTCAACTTCACCACCCCAGCCTCCAACCCTGTAACCAGGGAGGGGTTGATCAGATCCCTCCCACACCCTGAGTCAATCAGGGGTCTCACCGGTATATGCGTTCCAAGGCTGGGGTTAATCAAAGTCACAGTCACAAAAAACAAGGAGGGAAAACTGCTCATCACATTAGGCGCCTCCGGGATCAGGCCCTGCTGCTCCGCGCCTCTTACAACAGGACCAATCCGTTTCCCACTGGCTTGGGGTAATCTCCACTGGATTCCGCCTCTCCTGCAGGGCTTTGGCATATTTTGGCTTTCCAGTTGGCTTTTTCACTGGTGTGGCAGGGTGCACCTTCGCTGGTTCACTTGGCCCCTGTTTCCCGGGCCCTGTCTCGCCGCAGTCGGCTGCGAAATGGCCCCGCTCTCCACACTTTAGGCAGAGCCCTTGCCGCATGCGCTGCTCCCGGGACGATTCCGCCTGCCGTATCGGTTTCCCCTTTGTCACTTGGGGTGTAGGCCGACCTCCTGCCGTCGCGATGTCTAAGCGTAGGGTGTGCAGGCGGGTTTCTGCACTCTCCGCCTCTTGCATCCAGGCTGGGAGGGACACTGGGTCAACAGCCCTCAGAACCGTCTCCCGTATTTCGGGATTCAGCCCCACTCTGTACAGTTCCGCCAACACAAGATCAGGCCAGGTTTGCACTTTGGCCGCGTGTAGCTTAAACTCAGAGGAGTATTCCCTCACCGATCGCCTACCTTGTTTCAGGGTTTGTAGGAATGCCCTCGCCTTGGGCCCGGCATTTCAGTCTTCAAACTGGGCTCGCAAATCCCACCTAAAAGCATCCAGATTCATTAGTTCCGGA
>NW_015163236.1:60999-68610 GCF_001447785.1 Gekko japonicus | reverse complement strand
CAGCAGCAAAACTCTCCCAGCAGCAACAACAAAATATCCGGAGGGGACAGGAGACTAGAACTCGCACGCTTCAGCCCATCCTTCTAACTGTATACCAAAACAATTAACCAAGGGAAAGACACATCATTTGTTTATTATCTATTTATTTGTTAAGAGGTATCTCCAAAGACCCTGCTTGAGGCAGGTTTTAACTAAAACAATACAAGATTACAAGGTTTACAAGATTATGTGTGGGATAGAGCAGGTAGGGTTAGAACTCACATGCTGCAGTCCGTTCTTCTAACTGTATACCAAAACAACCAAGGGAAAGACACATCATTTGTTTATTATCTATTTATTTGTTAAGAGGTATCTCCAAAGACCCTGCTTGAGGCAGGTTTTAACTAAAACAATAAGACAAAGTAATATAACTGCAGCTCTTCCTAGTTTTAATCTCCATTTTGTAACTGTTGGGAGTATGCTTAGTGAGGGACTGTTTTGGGGGGGCTTTTTAAAAGATGTAACCCGCTGATCTCTATAAATGTAAGAAAACCTATGGTGTGGGGTTTTGTGCATACACACAAAAGATTTTTGTTTAAACTTATCCCAAAAGTCAGAACAGTCCTTTCTAAAATATAGTTTGAAAGAGTCATATAAGTAATACAAATATGTTCCATATAAATATAAATACGTTTAATATAAATATATGGCTTGTAATACAAATGTTAATAGTTAATATGTTATGTTTGTATGTTTTGTCTGTACACTGAATTTTTTTTTTTTTAAATGTCGGCCTGCTCACAGTTTTAAAACTAGCACCATTTTTGGCTCACAGGGTAAAATTTCTGCTCACAAGACTGCACACCTTAGAGGGAGCATTGGTGGGCAGAATGTCAGCTACACTGCCATATTGTTTATGGACCTGTGTACAAGGGGGTGCCGCATTCCTTTCCCTGTCTCGTTTCTCCTGTTATCTGTAACCTTGCACCACTGTCTAATTGTAGTGTCTTCATATTAATTAACCGTGGGACTGGTTTCGTTTCCCAGCTCAGCTGCTTTGTGCCTTCGGTTTTTCCTTCCCGCCCGCGGGAATCAGGCCAGTTGGCCCATGGGGGGGGGGGGCGTTTGTATATTTCAGTAAGCTTTCCCTTTTGAATCATTCCTAACAGTGCTTGTGTTCCTGACCAGTAGTACTGACAATAAAGTATATGCTTCTTGGAAGGCTGTACTCCAGTTGTTTGACTGTTGGACCTGACACTGCTCCACATGCAGCCAGCTGGGTGACCTTGGGTCAGTCACAAGTTCTCTCAGAGCTCTCCCAGCCCCACCCACCTCATAGGGTATTGTCTGTTGTGGGGAGGGGAAGGAGGTGGTAAGGTGCTCTGAGACTCCGAGTGAAGGGCGGGGTATGAATCCAATCTCTTCTACTTTTGCAAGAGAGCAAAGGTGTGGCCTGGTGGTGTCCATTCCAGATTCTCCTCCTTTTCACCTGACACCTACTTAGGGGAGTAGCAGCGCTGCACCTCTTGAGTCCTCCCCTCCTCCTCCTCCTCCTCCTCGGGATGCCCTGTTAATCCCCCCCCCCGCCGCCCCCAATTCTCCTGCCTCTCGACGTCACTCTCCTCTCCCGTTCCAGGTGCTGACGTGTCCCAGTGCAGGATTCACCGACCTGGCTGAGATCGTGTCTCGCATTGAGCCAGCCAAGAGCTACGTGTCCGACAGCTACGCAGACGGTGAGTGCCGGTCCGTCCTTCCCGGGCCCTCAGGGGATTCCTGCCACAGTGCCCCCCTTCCCCCCCCCCCCCCCGGCCACGCCCAGAGTTCCAGAGGGTGGCCCTGTGCTGGTCTGCAGGAGAACAGCTGGGCTGGACTCCGGGGGCCACGCTTAGAGGGCTAACGAGATGTTGGGGGGGGGTGAGCATTTGAGGGGAGCTCCTGACAGCTGAACACCCCGGAAGTCTTGCTGGTCTCGGAGGTGCTCCTGGACTCGGACCGAGCTCCCCAGACATACCCAGGTCCACAGGCGGCTGCCCCCGTTCCGGTGTTCTCCTCCTCTGTGGCATCGGCACAGTCACAGGCCGGCCATGGAAAAGATCCCCAGAGCTCTCCGGCGGGCTGGGCGCGCCCCTCCTCCCCCCGGCCCTCCCCTGCCAAAGGGGCCGCAGGGCCAGGAGGGGGGGCGCGACTCCCTCCGTTCTCCTTCTGCCGCCGCCACGGAGAGAGAGATTGGGATCTCCACCGCTGCTCTCTGCTTCTTCCCTCGCCTCCCAGTTGAGGCTGAGAGGGGTTTTTTCTCTCAAGAGTTTTTTCTGTTTGTCACGATACTCATTCACCTGAATAATAGACAACGTTTATTGAAGAAATGTTTCTGGTTTTACTTCAGAATTGAGCCAACTCCCCTTTTTCATAGGGGGGGCTATGAGAGGGCCGCGGTCTGTGCCTGAGCGGCCTGGGGGGGGTGGGGGTTCACACACACACAGAACGGGAGCCGCCTCCTTGCACGGTCACCAGCAGCTGCCCCCCCCCCCAAAAGGGATGGGTGGAGGGAGCTGAGTCCTCTGCTGTGGCCTGTCTGTCCTGGGAGGCCCTCCACGGCATAGCCCACAGCCTCATCAAACCACGCAAGCCCCCTCGCCACGACAAGGCAGTGATCCATGAGGGAGTCTCTGTTGTATGGTCCAGCCTTTATTTCTACATGATCTCCTATCCAGTCTTTCCCCTGCTTCCTGTTTGGCCAGGAGCATCGTGGAAGGAATAGCTTTGTAGAACCCTTATTGAGCCGTCTTGGCGACCTCGCGGGCTTATTGGCGAGACAGACATAGCAAGTGCTGTGTGGGCAGACTGAAGAGCTCGTGCGTGGGAAGGCGCGCACCACACACAAGCGGCTCAGAATAGGAGAGGGAGGACTGAGGAGGCACCGGTAGAAATGTCTGAAAACCGTGGGTGAGGGCATTGTCAGAGGGGATTCGTTTACTCATTCATTCATTTATATCCGGCCTTTCTCCACCACGGGGACCCAAAGTGGCCTGCCCCGTTCTTCTTTCCTCAGTTTTATCCTCCCAACAACCCTATGAGGTGTGTTAGGCAAAAAGCATATGGTTGACCCAAGGTCCCCCAGCAAGCTTCCATGGCACACGTGGGAGTTTGAGCCTGGCTCTCCCAGATAAGCACTCCCCCGCACTGACTCTCCAGGGGCTGGTCCTGAGGGGAAGGTGCGGATTTGTGAAAACCCTGAGTCCGTCCTGGGGGTGATCAGATGTCTCTTTGCGCACCAAGCAGGAGAGGAATCGGACTGCCTGACAGAGTACGAGGACGACGGGATTGATGCCGTGCAAGAGGAGGAGGGGCAGGAACTGCTGTTTGCCCCGGCCGAGCAGAACCCCGTCTTTGAAACGGTCAGTCCCCTCCAAGCTCAGGGAAAGCCTCCCCCCCCCCGCCCTGGCCCGGGTGGCGGGCGGGGGCGCTAGCCTGTGTGGGGCAGCCCAAGTCCTGCTTTGTGGGGCAGTCCTGGTCAGGCCCCTTTCTCTGAGCATGCCTCTCTGGAGCAGAAGAGCAGAAGATCCCCTGGACCAGAGAAACCCCAGAAGGCGGAGGGGAGGGACCCGGGAAGAGACCGAGACACACGTCTCAGAGGGAGCCGGGGGCCGAGCGGCACGGGGGCCTCCGCGGGCTTGGCAGAGGGACACGCAGGGACACACGACTGGCTGGCTGGCTGTCCCGGGGGGGACAAGACGAGAAACGGGGCAGCCGTGGCGGGGGGGGGGGGGCAAAGCCACAGATTCCCGGGGGGGACAAGACGAGAAACGGGGCAGCCGTGGCGGGGGCGGGGGGGGGGGGACAAAGCCACAAAAGCAGAATGCTGTCGAGCCAGTCAGGCAGAGCAGCCAGCATTTGCAAAGCCTGCGGGGTTTTTTAATTATTTTATTTTGAGCGTCTGTGTGTGTGTGTATGTGTCCCCCCACCCTCTCAGGGGATAACAACAACAACCCCCTCCCAAAAAAAGCCCCCTCTCTTTCTACTGCTGAGCCAGAATCACCGCGATCCACCCGCAGGAGGTCCTGGCCGTCCTCATAGACTCCATGGAGCCACCCAGAGAGCTGGGAGGGGCCCCGCGGGCCACCCAGTCCCGCCCCTCCCGCTCCGTGCCGGATCCGCCCGATAGCATCCCTGGCCAGAAGGGACCCGTGTCCGGCCACGGCAGCCGGTCCCACTCTGGCACAGCCCTGACGGTGGGAGAGTCTCCCCTGGGCTCCAGCCAGCCCCTTCCCGCCCTTCATTTAAGGGGCATCCGTTTGCCCCGGCCTCCCCTCCAGAGAGACCACAGTTCTCGGAAGCCAGAGGGGACCACCACACTGTGATCCGCTGAGGCATGCCATGGTTTTGGTCCGTGGTGATCTTATTGATTTTAAATTGACTGCTATAATGTGTTTTATTGGTAAAGCTACTTTAGTTGCAGACCTTAATTGTAAATTATTAATGGTTTTAACTGCAAATCTGCATGATTGTAGACCTGTGTGTTGGTACTTGCCCCGAGCCTACACTGTGGGGAAGGCGGGATAGAAGCCTTAACGAAACAGATAAACAAATGAGCCCGATGCCCTGCTGAGTCCCTCCTCCTCCTCCTCCTCTGCTGAGTCCCGCAGGAGCCGCCCCCTCTGCCCTCCCCTCTGCAGTCCTCTCTGGCCCCGAGAGAGTTTGCGCCCAGGTTTCTGGGATGTTCAGGGGCTATTTCAGGAGGCACTTGGTGGAGGGTAGATTGTTTTGGCTGAGTACTTGCCCCGAGCCTACACTGTGGGGAAGGCGGGATAGAAGCCTTAACGAAACAGATAAACAAATGAGCCCGATGCCCTGCTGAGTCCCTCCTCCTCCTCCTCCTCTGCTGAGTCCCGCAGGAGCCGCCCCCTCTGCGCTCCCCTCTGCAGTCCTCTCTGGCCCCGAGAGAGTTTGCGCCCAGGTTTCTGGGATGTTCAGGGGCTATTTCAGGAGGCACTTGGTGGAGGGTAGATTGTTTTGGCTGAGTACTTGCCCCGAGCCTACACTGTGGGGAAGGCGGGATAGAAGCCTTAACGAAACAGATAAACAAATGAGCCCGATGCCCTGCTGAGTCCCTCCTCCTCCTCCTCCTCTGCTGAGTCCCGCAGGAGCCGCCCCCTCTGCCCTCCCCTCTGCAGTCCTCTCTGGCCCCGAGAGAGTTTGCGCCCAGGTTTCTGGGATGTTCAGGGGCTATTTCAGGAGGCACTTGGTGGAGGGTAGATTGTTTTGCCTGAGTACTTGCCCCGAGCCTACACTGTGGGGAAGGCGGGATAGAAGCCTTAACGAAACAGATAAACAAATGAGCCCGATGCCCTGCTGAGTCCCTCCTCCTCCTCCTCCTCTGCTGAGTCCCGCAGGAGCCGCCCCCTCTGCCCTCCCCTCTGCAGTCCTCTCTGGCCCCGAGAGAGTTTGCGCCCAGGTTTCTGGGATGTTCAGGGGCTATTTCAGGAGGCACTTGGTGGAGGGTAGATTGTTTTGCCTGAGTACTTGCCCCGAGCCTACACTGTGGGGAAGGCGGGATAGAAGCCTTAACGAAACAGATAAACAAATGAGCCCGATGCCCTGCTGAGTCCCTCCTCCTCCTCCTCCTCTGCTGAGTCCCGCAGGAGCCGCCCCCTCTGCCCTCCCCTCTGCAGTCCTCTCTGGCCCCGAGAGGCTTTTGCCCCCCCCCCCCCACGCAATGTGCCTGGCTCAATGATGTCCCCTCTGGGTGATGCCATTGTGTTGGGCGGGACACGGCTCTTCAGGGCCCTGCCGTCCCGTGGATTGGGGGCCCCAAAATCGGGGGAACCCCTGCCCCCATCAGGAGGGGAATGGCAACCCTGTGCATTGTTACGAACGAGCCCTGCTGGGCCAGACCAGGGAGGGTCCCTCTAGCCCAGCCTCCCGTCTCACACAGGGGCCAGCCAGTCCCCCTGGAGGGCCAACCAATGGGGCAGAGAGGCCGAAGCCTTCCCCTGAGAAGGACACCAGAAGAGCCCTGCTGGGTCAGACCAGGGAGGGTCCCTCCAGTCCAGCCTCCCATCTCACACAGGGGCCAGCCAGTCCCTCCGGAGGGCCAGCAACAGGGCAGAGAGGCCGAGGCCTTCCCCTGAGAAGGACACCAGAAGAGCCCTGCTGGGTCAGACCAGGGAGGGTCCCTCTAGTCCAGCCTCCCATCCCACACAGGGGCCAGCCAGTTCCTCTGGAGGGCCAGCAACAGGGCAGAGAGGCCGAGGCCTTCCCCTGAGAAGGACACCAGACGAGCCCTGCTGGGTCAGACCAGGGAGGGTCCCTCTAGTCCAGCCTCCCATCCCACACAGGGGCCAGCCAGTCCCTCTGGAGGGCCAGCAACAGGGCAGAGAGGCCGAGGCCTTCCCCTGATCAGGACACCAGAAGAGCCCTGCTGGGTCAGACCAGGGAGGGTCCCTCCAGTCCAGCCTCCCGTCTCACACAGGGGCCAGCCAGTTCCCCTGGAGGGCCAGCAGCAAGGCAGAGAGGCTGAGGCCTTCCCCTGAGAAGATCCTCAGAAGAGCCCTGCTGGGTCAGACCAGGGAGGGTCCATCCAGTCCAGCCTCCCGTCTCACACAGTGGCCAGCCAGTTCCCTGGAGGGACAGCAACAGGGCCTAGAGGCCGAGGCCTTCCCCTGATGTTGCCTCCTGGCTCTGGGATCCAGAGGTTTGCTGCCCCTGAATGTGGAGGTTTCCTTTTAGTCACCATGGCCAGTAGCCACTGATAGACCTCTCCTCTGTGAATCTGTCGAGCTCTAGCATTTGGGGGGAGGAAGAGAAGGTTCTCTTTGTCAGCTCTCTCCATCTCGTGCATAATTTTATACATCTCTATCATGTCCCCCCCCCCAGTCATCTCTTTTCTAGACTTAAAAGGGGAGGTGCTCCAGCCCCCCCCCCCAGCCTCCCCAATCATCTCGGCTGCTCCCTCCTGTCCTTCTTCCAGCTCTGCAGGGTCCTTTTTGAGATTTGGTGACCAGAACTGTACAGAGTCTTCCAAATGAGGCCGCACTGTAGATCTACACAGGGGGCTTTGCAGTATCCTCTGGGTTGTTCTCAGTCCCTTTCCTCAGAATCCCTAACATGGAGTTTGCCTTTTCCCACCGCTGCAGCCCCCTTCTCTGAGCCCTCCACTGTGACCGCAGCAGCCTTTTCCCTCTCAGTCTCCGAGCAAGGCCAGGCCCCGTTCGCCTGTGCATGCTGGGGGGGGGGGTTGTCCCAGGTGCCAGAGGGGTCCCCCCACACCACGTGCCTCCACCTCCGGCTGGCATCATCATGTCGGGCTCCCTTTTGCACTGCCTGGCGCTCGCCAGCACGGCACGCCCGCCGCCACGTTGTCGCCCATTCACCCTGCTCTCTGCTGGGAGGGCGCCCCCCACGCTTTGGGTAGCGGCCCCCCACCACCACCCATCCAACGCTATGGCTCACTGGGCCCTGGCCCAGGTTCGGCAAGTGAATCTCTTTCTTTCCTGATCCTGAACTCCCATCATTAAACTCACAAGGTGGCAACCCTGGAAGAGTTGATTCGTGGGGGTCGCAAGACCTGTGTGGACATAGAGGGTAGCCGAGTGTGGGGGATTTGGGGGGGGGGGGGAAAGAAGGGGGTGAACC
>NW_015163236.1:58435-60909 GCF_001447785.1 Gekko japonicus | reverse complement strand
TCTCGCGGCTGGGAGTCAACCAGGGCTTCAGCCCTGTCTGCGTCTCTCACCGCCTTCCAGTTCCTCTTCCACGAAGGCTTCGGCACAGCTCCCTGCCCACTGGAGCGCAGTGTCTGTGAAGGGACGGGAGCGTTGGTCCCACCTTGGCTGCGCAGGAGGGGAGCGGGGAGGCAGCAGGGCCAGGCCTGCCCAGCGGGCCGCTTGGCGGGAAGAGGGCTTCTGGCTGCAGGCCTCTGCCGTGCCTCCCAAGTGGCTCACGGCGCCATGCTCTCCCTTCCTTCAGGACGAGGAGAAGAGCCTTCGACACCGCCGAGGGACCTCCGAAGAGTCTCCTGCTGCCCCTTGAGGGTCGTCCTTCCTGAGCCAAGAGAAACGGAGAGACTGTGACACGGAAAGCTGGCCCTCCCCTTACAGGCGGCCACATGGGTGCGGGAGCAAGGAGCCCCTCACGGCCCACAGCAAGGAGCCCTTCGCTTCTGTCCAGCACAGCATCCAGGCCTCAGGGCTCCAGCTGCTGCTGCTGCTGCTCCTGGCGTGTGCCGCAGGGGGCGCTCAGAGTGAACGTGGCGCTACCCGCCCACAGACGCCGCCGTGCCCGCTGGGGTGGGATTCTGGGACCACCGTGCCCGCAGGGCTGGAGATGTAACGAAGGGCTCCTTTTGCAGGACGGGCCGGTCGGCACCTCACGTTTCGCGTCAGAAGCGGGGTGGGGGGTGGGGGTGGGGGGAAGGCCCGGAGGGGGCTGGGGACTCGCCCGTGCGCGCAGGAAGCTGCCTTCTGCCAAGGTGCTCCCAGGGCCAGTCTTGTCTGCTCTGGCTGGCGGCAGCTCTCAGGAGGGGGGGGTCCTTCCCATCACCCAGCCCCTCTTCACGGGGGATACTCGGCCGCCTGGGACCCCCCCCCCCCCCCCGCATGCACCCAGGAGATGCTCCAACCCCCCCACGGGGGGGGGTCTCTTGCCGTCTCCCACCTACTCGCTGCCCTCGGTGTGGGCCGGGCAGGGCCTGGCACCCTGACTCGCCGGGGGTGGGGGTCTGATCCATTCCCTGACACAAAGTGAAGTGAAGCACACCAGGATCTGTTGGTTTTTAGCAAGATTTTGGGCCTTTCTGTTTGGGTTTTCTTTGCATGCAGGCATGCACGCGTTCTTCCCCTGTAATTATTCTGGCGATGCTTTTGTGGGTCGAGGAAGACTGTAGCAAAGATCTCATATCATGCCGAGCATAACTAGGCATATTTCTGGTATGAAATAAACATCTCAAGCTGATTGGAAATGTTGACCAATGAGGCCGAGAGACTGCAAGGTCCAGTTCGCATAGTAAAAAAATGATGCAGACACACATACACACACACACACCCGGAGGTCCCCTGAGCAGCTGTTCCCTGGCCCCGGCTGCTCTGACCTGGCAGGGGCTGTCACACGTGTCTTCAGGCTCTTTGACCCCGGCAGGCAGGCAGCCTGGCCCCGCTCCCAGACTTAGGGATCTCCACAAAAAGGGGCCGGGACCGAGAGAAGACACAGGGGCCGGGGTTTCCCTGGCAGGCCTTTGAAGCTGGCCGTGTTCTGTGTGACCCCACACGGTGGTCCCCCCCTCCCTCTCGATCGTCCGTGTGTGGTGGTGCATATGGGGAATACCGGGCGGGGGGGGGGAGTCAGTCAAGGCTCCCGTTGCCAGTCCTCCCGAGGGGGAGCCCCAGAGACGTGTGCTGGTCCCCGTGGTGAGGAGGCGCTGGGTAGGAGGAGGCCGTGGGCCCTGTCTCTCCCTTCCCTTCTTCACCCCCTGCTGCAAGTGGGCAGGAAGTTTTCCCAAAGGTTTAGGGTCAAGGGAAGAAAATACTAGTTTATTTTTATTTTAGTCATCGTAGAGTTGAGGAATACAGGTTAATTTTAAGGAAGAACAATTTCATACAACAGTGACCAAATAAAGTCATCTGTTTTGTGCTTGAAGAGGCTTTCTTTTCCTCAATTTTAGTGGCTATTGAATCGATAGTAAAAAAATGGCCTTTTGCTCTTTTTTTTTTAAAAAGGGGGCACGGTAAAAGCCACGAGACCGGGTTTCTTCCGTTTGTCAAGGGGGAACACAACGGCTGAGAAACAAATGGAAATACTTCTATTAGAATGTGTTTTATGTTGTTGAAAAGGCACACTCTGTATTTTGATGGCGGTATTTAAGCTCCAGTCTCTTTGCATTTTATCTGCATTTTTCACAGCAAAGCGGTTTTTAACTATCTGCTTCAATACCCCGAGTAAAAATCAGGAGCAACTGTTCCCCCCGGTCCATAAATTTGGGAGACTTTAACTTTTTTGTGTCGTTAAAATCATTGTAAACAGTGACTGTACAATTATTGTATTACTACAAACTACTAATTACAACCAATCCCTTTTACGCAATAGTTTAACTTCTGTGAACACTTAGAAACACGGTGTTAATGGAGCGATAGAAGCAGACGTGACTTTAAAGCATAGTTCAGCC
>NW_015163236.1:52688-58386 GCF_001447785.1 Gekko japonicus | reverse complement strand
TCCTAAAGAAGGCCTTTTATGAAAACACGGTGCCTCCTTGGAATGGCTGCCTGGGGGTCCCAGTTCAGACCACTTGGCCAGGTTTCCCTGCTTCAGCCGCTGAGGACAGTGCTGGGAAACAGGTCTGGTGACTGACCCTCTGCTCTGAGCAGCCCCAGCACTTCTTGGCCCTTCGGCGGCTTGTCTGCCAGAGGGACTGCAGCCACCCTGACTGTTATCACAGGGGGGGGGGACTGATAGAACGAACTGCTCTTAATTTATGGATGAAACAAGAGAGAGACCCTTGTTTGTGGGTGGCTTAGGAGAGAGGACGTGGAGTTCTCACGAGCCCTGCACTGAGCAGCAGGGAAGGAAGGGGCAGAGAGACAAGGGGAGACGGACAGTCTTGAGGCAGGTGTGGAGCCAAAGAGAGTCCCCCTCGGTCGGTCCTGGTGGGCCAGGCAGGGCACCTGTCTGCTCAGGCTGCCACACTGAACGAAGGCAGCCCCGGGTCTGAGCAGAGGAGGTGGCAGAGGCATTGGTGCTGTGGGGGGCCAAACAGCATGCCATGGCAAAGGGAGACGCAAGTCCGGGCAAGAACGCAGCACCCTCAGGCGTTGGTGTTTTTGCTTGCGCACCTTTCTTCATTCAAGATATGAACTAAAAGAAAGTAAGCAAAAAATCCAAAAATCATAGCAGAGAAGAAGAAGAGATTGGATTTATACCCCGCCCTTCACTTGGAGTCTCAGAGCGGCTTACAAACTCCTTTGTGAGAGCCAGTTTGGTGTAGTGGTTAAGTGTGTGGACTCTAATCTGGGAGAACCCGGTTTGATTCCCCACTCCTCCACTTGCACCTGCTGATGTGACCTTGGTTCAGTCACAAGCTCTGACACAGCTGTCCTTGAAAAAGAGCAGTTTCTGTTAAGAGCTCTCTCAGCCCCACCCACCTCACAGGGTGTCTGTTGTGGGGAGGGGAAGGGAAAGGAGTTTGTAAGCCGCTCTGAGACTCCCAAGTGAAGGGTGGGGTATAAATCCAATCTCTTCTCTTCTTCTTCTTCTTTTTTCCCTTCCCCTCCCCACAGCAGACACCCTGTGAGGTGGGTGGGGCTGAGAGAACTCTGACACAAACTCCTCTTTTTCGAGGACAGCTGTGCCAGATACTTGTGACTGACCCAAGGTCATCCAGCCGGTTGCAAGTGGAGGAGTGGGGAATGAAACCCCGTTCTCCTAAATTAGAGTCCGCGCACTTAACCACGACACCAAACTGGCAGACAAGACAAGAGTTGGAAGGGACCTCCAGGGTCATCTAGTCCAACCCCCTGCACAAGGCAAGAAATTCACAAATACCTCCACACCCACAGGGACCGCTGTTCCACACCCAGAAGATGACAAAAAACCTACAGGATCCCTGACCTGGAGAAAAACTCCTTCCTGACCTCAAAGTGGCAATTAGCATTTCCCTGGGCATGTCAGAAAGGGCCACAAGAACTAAGCACTGAGGCAACCCTTCCTGTCCTCCCTCTCATGATCTGCCTCAGTTCACACAATCAGCATTGCTGTCAGATGGCCATCAAGCCTCTGTTGCAAAACCTCCAAAGAAGGAGAGCCCACCAACTCCCGAGGTAGCCTGTTCCACTGAGGAACGGCTCTTAACTGTCAGGAACTTCTTCCAAATGTTTAGCTGAAAACTCTTCTGATTTCATTCCAACCTGTTGGTTCTGGTCCAACCTTCTGGGGCAACAGAAAACAACTCCACACCATCCTCTATATGGCAGCCCTTCAAGTATTTGAAGATGGTTATCATATCCCCTCTCAGTCGTCTCCTCCCCAGGCTAAACATACCCAGCTCCTTCAAGTTTTCCTCATGGGACTTGGTCTCCAGACCCCTCACCATCTTCATTGCCCTCCTCTGGACACTTTCCAGCTTCTCTATATCCTTCTTAAATTGTGGTGCCCAAAACTGAACACAATACTCTGGGTGAGGTCTAAACAGAGTCGAGTAAAGTGGTACCATCACTTCGTGTGATCTGGACACTATACTTCTGTTGATACAGCCCAAAATCGCATTTGCCTTTTTAGCTAATGCATCACCCTGCTGACTCATGTTCAGTGTATGGTCTACTAAGACCCCTAGATCCTTTTCGCACATACCACTGCCAATACTAGTCTCCCCCATCCTATAATTATGCCATCGAAGAGGGACAGTGGTGGCAGCGGAACCCTAGTGGGAGGAAGTGGAATGGCACCCTCCAGGAACGGGCGCCAACCAAGGTGGGGGGCTGGCAGAAGAGGGCCTGTGAGTCAGTCAGAGCAGGCCTGTTCCTCCACAGTGTTGCTGGATGAGATGAGAATGGGCTGAGATAGCCATGTGGCAGAAAGTCTGAGGTGGGAGTTCTGGGAGTTCTTCAGGTATATGTTGTTTTATTTATACCACACTTTTCTCCCTGACGAAGACCCAAATGTTCCACAAATGTGTGGTCCAAGTGCCTTTGCCAAGTAAGGACACTTTTGGGCAAAGTCCGGGTGAGGAGGAGAGAAAACAGAATTTATTGCAATAGAAGCAGAGCAGGACAAAGCCAAAGCCCGCAAACCAAGCTGCTCTGACACCATCGGGGTGTGTGTGTGTGTCAGATCTTCTCTTGTACCCCTGCTGACACATGAGCACCCGTTGGTGCATCTACAAAGCTCAGGCAAAAGCATCACGAGAGCATATACTCCTTATCAGGGAAAGGCCCTGTTGGCATCATTCCATTGGTCAAGTACTGTTGTGCAGCATAAGCGGCCCTTGTCACAGATTTGGAAGCTGCAGCTAGTGCAGAATGCAGCAGCCAGGCTGTTGATGGGTCTCCCTGGGCGGGACTACATCCGGCCTGTGCTGAAGGCGCTGCACTGGCTGCCAATAGCGTACCGGATCCGCTTCAAAGTGCTGGTTCTTACCTTTAAAGCTCTTTATGGTCAGCGTCCGGCGTACCTAAGGGACTGCCTTTCCCCGTATATGCCCCGGAGAGCACGACAGTCGGGGTCTCAAAATCGACTGACCCTGGCCCCAAGGAAGCCAGGCTGGCTATTACCAGGGCCAGGGCCTTTTCGGCAGTGACTCCATCCTGGTGGGAGGAGCTCCCGGAGGAGATCAGGGCACTGCAGGATGTGATGCAGTTCCGCAGGGCCTGCAAGACGGAGCTCTTCCGCCAGGCGTTTAGTTAGAGAGCCGCCGCTGCTATAGAGCCCTGGCCCTTGGTCTTGACATCGAGCCGGCGCCGCAGGAAATCATGAGCAGAACAACATCTGGGAAGTTGAAATCTATTCTGAAAGTGAGCCATCTTGGATAATTAATTTCTACCAGCCCTTTGTGAATCTGTATATGTTTTTATTTAACTGTTGTTTTTTATATGATTGTATGTTTTAATTGTATTTATGCTTGAGTGGAAGCCGCCCTGAGCCTGCTTTGCAGGGAGGGTGCGGTATAAATGAAACAAGCAAATAAATAAATAAAAATTACACATGTGTGCCCAGCTAGTTGAATCCAGCTTGGGTCTCCAAGCCCCCACCCCTTTCCATGTACAGGCATTTCCATATACAGTCAGGAGCCCTGTGAGAAGACTTCTTTTGATATCCTAACAGTGCCGTCTACATGGCCTTGGAAAAGAGTGTCTTGCTTTACAGAATATAATTATGGGGGGCATAAATATGAGTGATTTGAAGTAAAGCACTCAGGTGTTTTGGATTTTCGAGTGCATTCTAAATGATGTCACAATTGATGGAAGAAGGTCCTTGGATGGAGATATCATCTACTTGACTTGTCTGCTGTGCTTCTTTAAACAGAGACGTTAAGGAATACAGTAGAAGCCTGATGTAGAAAAGATCAAAAAAGTTTGCTGCTTTGTGTTGTTGATATTCTGCCAAATGAGTGAAAGAACACTCTAGAAGACAAGTAGTTGCCCAGAGCACCGTGGGGGGAGCGGTTAACTTCACAGAATTCCTGACAGTTGTGGCTGGACTATGTAGGAGGACCCTAGAACTCTTCATAATTGGGGGGGGGGGGGGGGGATGGAAGAAGAATACTCCAAAGACTTTCACATGGAGCAGGTACCTGAAGCCCCCCAAGCTTCAACAGTGGTGCTGAGTATAGAAAAGGGGATGAGAAAGCCTGAAAATCAAGCTGACACCAAGCCCCCCCCCCCGCAAAAAAAGCCAGATAGAGCAAACACAGAACCATCTTGATGAACCAAATCAAGCAGCACAAGACTTTCAGACTAGTTTTTCAGAGGTTTCATTTTTATTCATGAAATCTGCCCTTTATTCGCACACACCTTGATTCCTTGTGAATAATAGCAAAAAGGCTATAAAATGGGCCTAAAGTTCAAACTTTACATGTTTCTTCATCCTAAAATGTGTATTAGTGTTGTACGCCAGGGAGCAGTGGCGCAGGCGGTAAAATGCCTGCCTTAACAACTATGAACAGCCACTATGGCTGTTCGAGACCCACCGCAGCCGGGGTGAGCTCTCGGCTCTAGTCCCAGCTTCCGCCTACCCAGCGGCTCGAAAGCAGTTAAAAACATATCGCGAGTAGACAAATGGGTACCTGCCCTTAGAGGGGCAGGGGGCACCCTCCTCCGTGTGAGGCGTGTGGTGGAGGCATCGGCGGCAACGGCAGAACATCGGAGGCAGAGCATTGGCGGCAGTGCGAGGTCGACGGAGCGCATCCTGGTGGCCAAAGTACAACATCGAGCGGCTGAGTCGGACGACGGAGGCGGAACCGGAAAGCGCGGCATTGTGGAAGCGCAGGCGCAGTGGAGCCAAACGTGGACATAGCTGATGCCGGAGCAGACATGGGACTGCGCCCTAAGAACGGACCGCCAGAAAAAAAGAAGCCACCACGATCCGTCTCGAACACCAGATGGAAGTGCCGACCCGAAGACCTCGCAAAGAAAAAAAAAGTGCCGAGCCGGAGAAAAACAACAATGCCCACCACCAGGGTGCTGGTAGGTAGCCTTTCCCCCTCACTACTAACACCAAAAAATGATCTCCTCATCATCATAGGGGACTGCAATGCTAAAGTAGGAAGTGAAAAGGTAACCGGAATAACAGACAAGTTTGGCCTTGGAAAGCAAAATGAAGCAGGGCAAAGGTTAACAGAGTTTTGTCAAGAGAACACACTGGTCATAGCAAACACCCTTTTCCAAAAACCTAAGAGGCGACTCTACACATGGACATCACCAGATGGGCAACACCGAAATCAGATTGATTATATAATTTGCAGTCAAAGATGGAGAAGCTCTATCCAGTCAGTAAAAACAAGACCTGGAGCTGACTGCGGCTCAGATCATGAGCTATGGATCCACAAGGGTTAAGCTGACTCTAAATATTATAAAAATGCAAAATTTATTCAGGTGTACACATTTTAAAACTTAGACTCATTAAAAATATACCATTCAGACATAAAAAAACTTCTCAACATTCATACATAGATGGGTTAGTGCTGTGCAACTGAACCAAACGCGTTTCGGCCCCTCAAAGGGCCTTCCTCAGTGGTCACAATTCCAATTATAAATTTGACATACATTCAAAAAAAATTTTTCATAAGATGTTACATACAGCACTAACCCATCTATGTATGAATGTTGAGAAGTTTTTTTATGTCTGAATGGTATATTTTTAATGAGTCTAAGTTTTAAAATATGTACACCTGAATAAATTTTGCATTTTTATAATATTTAGA
>NW_015163236.1:48632-49811 GCF_001447785.1 Gekko japonicus | reverse complement strand
TAAGGATTTGACCCAGGAATTGGACCAACTGACCTATGACCAGACTATATTAGTAGGAGACTTTAATGGTACGATCAATAACAAATTGGACTGGAAATCTAAGAAACCTGATGAAAGAATAGGAAAGTTGCCAAAAGCATTTTTTAAGTTGGTCAAACAAGAAAATTTGGAGGATGTATTGGGGAAATGGAATCCTACAGCTAAAGATTTTACTTTTTATTCTAACAGACATGATTCTTTTTCCAGAATTGACATGATATGGATAACTAGTGACATTGCCTTGGAAATTATGCCAAAGATAAATTCAGATCATAATCCAATTTTATGGGTATCTAAAGAAGGGAAAAGAAAATTTAGATGGAGATTGAACCTATTGGACCAGCAAACAGTTATAGACACGATAAGCAAAGAGACTAAATATATATTTTTTCTAAGGCCGGGGGGGGGGAAATACTTAAAGAAATTCAAATCTTGCAAGAACAATTAAATGCTTCAATAAAGCAAGAAATCTACTGGAATTTTAAAAAGCTCCAACAAAAGTCATTTGAGGGGGCAAATAAGCCAGGGAGATTTTTGGCATGGCAGTTGAAAAAAAGAAGAGAAAGTAAAATAATTAATAAAATAATAGAAGAAGATAAAGAGATTGTGGACCACAAAGGAATTAAAAGAGCGTTTTTCAAATATTATGAAAACTATTTCAGAAGAAGGTAGTAGATCAAGAAAAAGTTCAAAAATATTTGGATAAATTGGAGTTGCCAAAAATATCTGAAGATGTTAAGAAAATGTTAAATAGTCCAATTCTAAAAGAAGAGATATATAAGGCAATTGAGGAGGCAAAGTCAGGGAAAGCTCCAGGACCAGATGGTTTTACCGTAAAATTTTATAAGAAACTAAAAGAAGAGCTAACCCCGATTTTTGAACTCTTGTCAAATGAAATAAGAACAAGGAAAATACCAGATTGGTGGAAAGAAGCTACCATCTTGCTTATTCCAAAGGAAACCCAAGACCTAACAAACGTGAAGAATTATAGACGAATTTCCCTCTTGAACAATGATTATAAAATTTGATAAAGTCATCTCTGAAACGCTGAAGTCCTATTTGAAAGATGCTATTAAAGAAGACGCTGTTTTTTATCAAATAGACAGATAAAGGATAATATAAGAATGGTTATTGATGCAA